>NC_053493.1:16777233-17077233 GCF_905171775.1 Rana temporaria
GATAATGAGAAGGAGAGGGGGGAGGGGGGGAAACATGGAGGACGACAGGCTTCACTGGTGTGTAATAAAAATTCAATCTGGATTTTAATGAATGCGTGAGGAGAGACTTAAACGCGTTCTATCAAAGCCGGGGTCCGGAGGGGCCGGGGATTGATCGGCCCTTCCTGTTTTACATGGTTACAAATGTGTGAAACTTCTGATGACACTTTTCATGGAAGTCTGCTCTGGATTTATAATTTGTCGCCGCCGCCGAAGGGAAGAGGAAAACACGGGGCGGGTGTGTCAATGTGAGAGCCAATGTGAGATACACACTGATCAGCCATTACATTATGACCACTGATAAGTAAAGTGAAGAACACCGATTATCTCATTGCAATGGTATCTGTAAGTGGGTGGCACATAGAAGCACCGAGTGAACATGTCCCCCCCCCCCTCTCCTGAACCGCACCAGGCCACATGCCCTCAACATTGGGAGGGTGCTTTGGGGTGCCCCCCAAAGCACCTTGTCCCCATGTTGATGGGGACAAGGGTCTCATCCCCACAACCCTTGCCCGGTGGTTGTGGGGGTATGCGGGCGCAGTGGCGTATCTAGGGTATGGCAGCCATGGCAAGTGCCATGGGCGCCATATGAAGGGGGCGCTGTTGAGTGGCTGGGCAGCAAGGCACTTACCAGGGTCTGAGGGTCTCTTCTTCCCTCCTCCCGAGCATAGGCAGGATCTCCTTTTCAGCACCTTTGCTAATGGACAATGGCAGCGCTATCCCTACTGCGATCAGCCACTGCCCTTCCCTGTTCTCCCCTGTTCTCCCATTCCATCTGGTCGGATTGGCAGCGCACAAAGAAGGAGGAACATCAGTTTCTCCCTCTCCTTTGTGAAAACTGAGGCCTTAGGTGATGAAGATTTCATCACTTCCAGTATTGGTTCTGCATTTACCTGGCCTTGGAGGACAGAGGAGGGATCAGGGGTCTAATAAACCCCAGTTTTCTCCATAAAGAGGATATGTCACAACCCAAGGTATCACAAGGGATGATAACTATCACTTGTTTTTTTTTTTTTTTTTTGTTAAGGTTATCTTAAAGATGGGTTTCAAATGTTTAGACAGGGGCACAGTTTAGTGCTTGCCATAGGCGCTATTTTCACTAGATACGCCTCTGTGCGGGCGGGAGGCTTATCAGAATCTGGAAGACCCCTTTAACAAAGGGGACCCCCAGATCCTGCCCCCCCTGTGTGAAATGGTAATGGGGTACACTGTACCCCTACCATTTCACAAAGGAAGTGTAAATTCTTGTAAAAAAAACACACACACACGGTAGAAAAAAGTCCTTTATTAATAAGAAAATAAATAAAAAAACTCCAGCGGTGATAATCCACTCGTTCCCGGCTTCCTGCTCCAACGTTGTCTGTATCCAGCGATGGGTGCGGGTGATCTCCAGCGATGAGAAGATCCATCCATCCAGAGCGCAGCATCGCCGACCTCCTCTCACCGCTGGACACAGCCCAGCGAATGACGCGCTGAAGCTGTGACATTACTTATATAGGGGAGGCAGGGCTACGTCACTGGGGAAGCACAGTCTTCCCCCTTCCTGGGCTTCCCCAGTGACGTAGCAGAGGGTGCGTCAGAGGGTGCGGGGTCACGTGACGGGTGGCCCTGCCCCCTTTATATAAGTAATGTCACAGCTTCAGCGCGTCATTCGCTGGGCTGTGTCCAGCGGTGAGAGGAGGTCGGCGATGCTGCTCTCTGGATGGATGGATCTTCTCATCGCTGGAGATCACCCGCACCCGTCGCTGGATCTTCTCATCGCTGGAGATCACCCGCACCCGTCGCTGGATCAGGACAGCGTTGAAGCAGGAAGCCGGGAACGAGTGGATTATCACCGCTGGAGTTTTTTTCTTTTTTTTTTTTATTAATAAAGGACTTTATTCTACGGTGTGTGTGTTTTTTTTTTTACAAGAATTTACACTTTCTTCGTGAAATGGTAGGGGTACAGTGTACCCCATTACCATTTCACACAGGGGGGGGGCCAGGATCTGGGGGTCCCCTTTGTTAAAGGGGTCTTCCAGATTCTGATCAACCTCCCGCCCGCATACCCCCACAACCACCGGGCAAGGGTTGTGGGGATGAGACCCTTGTCCCCATCAACATGGGGACAAGGTGCTTTGGGGGGCACCCCAAAGCACCCTCCCAATGTTAAGGGCATGTGGCCTGGTGCGGTTCAGGAGAGGGGGGGGCGCACTCTGTCCCCCCCTCTTTTCTGCGGCCGGCCAGGTCAACGTGCTCGGATAACGGGTCTGGTTATGGATATTTAGGGGGAACCCCACATCATTTTTTTTTTTAAATTGACGGCGGGGTTCCCCTTAATATCCATTCCAGACCTAAAGGGTCTGGTTATTGAATTTGGGGGGACCTCCGCGCATTTTTTTTCCCCGAACTCCGAACCCGAACTTTCAGCAATTATTCGGGATCGGGAAAAACCCAAAGTCCGTACCGAACCCGAACTTTACAGTTCGGGTTCGCTCAACTCTACTAATGGCTAGACGACTGCATCAGAGCATCTCCAAAACCGCAGCTCTTGTGGGATGTCCCCGGTCTGCAGTGGTCAGGACTAGGGATGAGCCCGATGTTCGAGTCAAACATCGGGTGTTCGTCTGTTCGCTGAATTTAGAACATTATGGGACGTGCGCAGCAAGTTTGAGCGCGGCGGAACGCCCCGAGATCGCAGTGTATTGTCGTCTTCTGATTGGCCAAAGCATGCACCTGACCTGCATGCTTTGGCCAATCACAGCGCGCTCTTCTGAGAGAGCCATAATTGGCCAAAGGCAGGGTGCCGGGTGGTTGTGGGGTTTGCAGATTGGGGGGGCTTTTCGGAGATACCACCCCCCCCCCGCCCCCCCATGTACGCTTATTGCGATTTTTTTCACCAAAAATAAGTAGAAGAATACGTATCGGCCTAAACTGAGGGGGAAAAACGTTTTTTTATATATATTTTTGAGGGACATTTATTATAGAAAAAAATATTGTGTTTTTTTCCAAATTGTCGCTCTATTTTTGTTTATAGCGCAAAAAATAAAAACCGCAGAGGTGATCAAATACCACCAAAAGAAAGCTCTATTTGTGGGGGAAAAAAGGACGCCAATTTTGTTTGGGAGTCAGTCAGTTAAATCGACGCAGTACCCCGACCCATTCACCCCAAAAAAGTGTAAAAAAAGTAAAAATCACAGGAGACAGTTTGGGACAATTCCTTTATTAGAAAAAAAAAAGTGTCCCGCGACGTCCATCGATCTTCAATCACGGCGCCAACTGCCCCCCCCCAAATTTTTTTTTAAAAACTCCCCTTCCATGGAAACCGTCCCGCCGACTGCCGTCTTTTTGCTTTGAGAGCTCTTATATAGTCAAGGGCAACGGGTAACGTAAACTGGTGACCCCGCCCCCTCTGACGTCACATGACATCAGAAGGGGCAGGGTCACCCGGTTACGTCAGCAGATAGCCCTGCCCTTGGCTATATAACAGATATCAAAGCAAAAAGAAGGCAGTTGGTGGGATGCCTCCCATGGAGGAGGAGTTTTTCCACTTTTTTTCTAGGAGGAGGGGCACTCCTGCCAGGTTGCCTGCTGTGATCAGGGTTTGGTATGGATTTTGGGGGACCCCACGCCATTTGTTTTTACATTTTGGTGCGGGGTTCCACTTAATATCCATACCAGACCAGAAGGGCCTGATAATGGACTGGGGGGGGGGACCCACACCGTTTTTTTCAATGACTTTTATCTATATTGCCGGGATCCGACAATATATTACATTCATTATAAATGCCAATTTTTCCTTTAGAAATATCATTTTGCTGCGGTACTGTTATACACATGGGAAAGATGCACTACTTTACAGACAGACTAAGGGGACCCCCAGGAACAATATTTAAAGGAAAATGTCACCTTTATTGTTTCACTTTAAGCATTATTAACCACTTAAGCCCCAGGCCATTTTGCTGGTCAAAGACCAGGTTCCTTTTTGCGATTCGGCACTGCGTCGCTTTAACTGACAATTGCGCGGTCGTGCGATGTGGCTCCCAAACGAAAATGACGTCTGTTTTTTTGGTGGTATTTGATCACCTCTGTGGTTTTTATTTTTTTGCGCTATAAACAAAAATAGAGCGACAATTTTGAAAAAAAAATGCAATATTTTTTAATTTTTGCTATAATAAATATCCCCAAAATATATATAAAAAACATATTTTTTCCTCAGTTTAGGGCGATACGTATTCTTCTACATATTTTTGGTAAAAAAAATCACAATAAGCGTATATTGATTGGTTTGCGCAAAAGTTATAGGGGCAGATTCACAGAGACCGGCGTATCGTATCTCATTTACATTACGCCGCCGCAAGTTTTTCAGGCAAGTGCTTTATTCACAAAGCACTTGCCTGTAAAGTTGCGGCGGCGTAGCGTAAATCACCCGGCGGAATTCAAATTCGGCAGGTAGGGGGCGTGTTTCATTTAAATGAAGCGCGCCCCCGCGCCGAACGAACTGCGCATGCGCCGTCCCTAAAATTTCCCGGCGTGCATTGCTCTAAATGACATCACAAGGACGTCATTGGTTTTGACGTGGACGTAAATTACGTCCAGCACCATTCACGGACGACTTACGCAAACAACGTAATTTTATAAATTTTCAACGCGGGAACGACGGCCATACTTAACATTGACTGCGCCTCATAGACCCAGGGGCAACTTTACGCCGGGAAAGCCTAACGTAAACGTCGTAACTTTACTGCGTTGGCCGCGCGTACGTTCGTGAATTCGCGTATCTAGCTAATTTGCATACTCGACAGGGAAATCGACGGAAGCGCCACCTAGCGGGCAAAAAAAAAGAGACTTACGCCTGTCGGATCTAATAGATATCTATGCGTAACTGATTCTGAGAATCAGTCGCATAGATACGACGGCCCAGATTAAGACTTACGACGGCGTACATGGCGCTGCGCCGTCGTAAGCCCTTTGACAATCTGGGCCATAGTGTCTACAAAATAGGGGATAGTTTTATTGGCATTTTTATTATTATAAATTTTTTACTAGTAATGGCGGCGATCTGCGTTTTTTATCGTGACTGCGACATTATGGCGGACACATCGGACACTTTTGACACATTTTTGGGACCAGTGCTATAAAAAATGCACTGATTACTGTGAAAATGACACTGGCAGGGAAGGGGTTAACCACTAGGTGGCGCTGAAGGGGTTAAGTGTGCCCTAGGGATGTGTCTAGGGATGTGTTCTAACTGTAGGGGGAATGGGCTATGTGTGACACGACAGTGATCACAGCTTCCGATTACAGGAAGCTGTGGTCAGTGTCCTGTCACTAGGAAGACTGGGGAAATGCCTTGTTTACATCAGCATTTACCCCTTCTTTCTCATCGTGACCCAATCGCGGGTATGCCCTCGGACATCGAGTCCGTGGGACCTGCGGTCAGAGTCACAGAGCTACCAGCGGGTGTGCGTGCGTGCCACAATGCCGGCTGCTTAAAGGGGACTTATATATACGTCCTTCTGCCCGTCCGTGGCACGCTGTCGACGTAAACAGTCGTGCGCTTGTCGGCAAGCAGTTAAAATCACTGCTCCTGAAAAAATGGCTGTTTAAAAAAAAAATTGCATTGATACATGTCCCCTGGGGCAGGACCCGGGTCCCCAAACACTTTTTATGGCAATAACTTGCATATTAACCTTTAAAATTAACACTTTTGATTTTTCACGTTCGTGTCCCATAAACTTTAACCACTTGCCGACTGCCGCATGTATATGTACGTCCACAGAATGGCACGTACAGGCAGATGGGCGTACATGTACGCCCCCGCCTTTCCACGGGTCGGGACCCCCCCCCCCCCGCTACATGCGGTGGTCGGATTCCCGCGGGGAGCGATCCGGGACAACGGCGCGGCTATTCGTTTATAGCCGCCCCCTCGCGATCGCTCCCCGGAGCTGAAGAACAGGGAGAGCCGTATGTAAACACGGCTTCCCCGTGCTTCACTGTGGCGGCTGCATCGATCGAGTGATCCCTTTTATAGGGAGACTCGATCGATGACGTCAGTCCTACAGCCACACCCCCCTACTGTTGTAAACACACACTAGGTGAACCCTAACTCCTTCAGCGCCCCCTGTGGTTAACTCCCAAACTGCAACTGTCATTTTCACAATAAAGAATGCAATTTAAATGCATTTTTTGCTGTGAAAATGACAATGGTCCCAAAAATGTGTCAAAATTGTCCGAAGTGTCCGCCATAATGTCGCAGTCACGAAAAAAATCGCTGATCGCCGCCATTAGTAGTAAAAAAAAAAAAAATTATAAAAATGCAATAAAACTATCCCCTATTTTGTAAACGCTATAAATTTTGCGCAAACCAATCGATAAACGCTTATTGCGGTTTTTTTTACCAAAAATAGGTAGACGAATACGTATCGGCCTAAACTGAGGAAAAAAAATGTATATATGTTTTTGGGGGATATTTATTATAGCAAAAAGTAAAAAATATTGAATTTTTTTCAAAATTGTCGCTCTATTTTTGTTTATAGTGCAAAAAATAAAAACCGCAGAGGTGATCAAATACTACCAAAAGAAAGCTCTATTTGTGGGGGGAAAAGGACGCCAATTTTGTTTGAGATCCACGTCGCACGACCGCGCAATTGTCTGTTAAAGCGACGCAGTGCCGAATCGCAAAACCTGGCCTGGGCATTTAGCAACAAAATGGTCCGGGGCTTAAGCGGTTAACGGTGTTAGCACAAACTCCAGGGGGGGGGGGTGTTTCGGCTCATCCCTAGACAGGACCAAAAGTGGACCAAGGAACGAGGAACGAGAACCGGTGACAGGGTAATGCGTGGCCAAGGCTCATTGATGGAGGTGGGGAGGGAAGGCTGGCCTATATAGTCAAATCCAATAGGAGGCTCCGATTCCTAAAAAAAAATAATGCTGGTTCTGATAGAAAGGTGTCAGAACACACAGAGCATCGCAGTTTGTTGTGTATGGGGCTGTGTAGCCGCAGACCGGTCAGGGTGCCCATGCTGACCCGTGTCCACAACTATAAGCATTTACAATGGACATGTGAGCATCAGAACTGGACCATGTTGGAAGGGAAGAGAGAGGACTGGTCTGATGAATTCAAGAATGAAGATTTTGCACTCCCTGGCTTTAGTAGATCAACCCCAGTGTGTTGCCATCACCTGCTGCCCCACCGAGATAGGGTAAGTGCCGGGCAGATGGCGAACGGACAGGGGGGGCACAGTGTTAACATTTAATTGGCACAGTGGCGGCATTTGATGGGCACAGTGGCGGCATTTGATGGGCACAGTGGTGGCATTTGATGGGCACAGTGGCGTTATTTGATGGCACAGTGGTAGCATTTGATGGCACAAGTGTCAAAAGTGTTCGATTTGTCCGCCGCAATGTCACAGTCCCGCTAAAAATGCCTTAAAACTATCCTTTATTTTGTAGACGCTATAACTTTTGTGCAAACCAATCAATATAGGCTTATTGCGATTTTTTTTTTTTTTTTACCAATAAATATGTAGAAGAATACATATTGGTCTAAACTGATGAAGAAATTTTATTTTTTATTTTTTGTGTATATTAATTATAGCAAAAAGTAAAAAGTACAGTTTTTTTTTTTTTTAAATTGTCGCTCTATTTTTGTTTATAGCGCAAACAGAGGTGATCAAATACCACCAAAAGAAAACTATTTTTGGGAAAAAAAGGACATCAATTTTGTTTGGGTACAATGTTGCATAACCACGCAGTTGTCCGTTAAAGCGATGCAGTGCCGTATTGCGAAAAATGCCTGGTCATTAAGGGGGCAAATCCTTCCAGCCCTTAAGTGGTTAATTTATTAGAATTTTTTTTTCTTTTTTTCAAAATGCTTTTTGGGGGCCAGTGGACAGTGTCAGTAGAGCAATGGACAGTGTCAGAATTTTTTTATTATTAGTAGTATTTTTTCCAATATTATTTTTTTAAATTATGTTTTACAATTTATTTTTGTATTATTTTTTTTCCACAATGATTGAGGGGTGGGTAGTGGACAGTTTTAGTAGTTTTTTGTGTTTATTATTTTATCTATTTTTTTGAAAATGTTGCTGTTTATAATTTTTTCAAAATCATTTTTTTTATATTTTTTTCGCAGTGATTTTGTGAAAGGGGGTGGGGGGGTAGGGTGGTAATGGTACAGCGGGCAGTGTCAGTAGAGCAGTGGATGGTGTCAGTAGTATTTTTTTACAATTGAATTTGTTTTTAATTTCTTTCACAATGTTTTTTTTGGGGGAGCAGTTAGGGGCTATGGACAGTGGGGTAGATTCAGAGAGAATTTATGCCGGCGTATCCATAGATACGCCGCGTAAATTCAAATCTGCGCCGGTGTATCTACTTTCTGTATTCAGAAAGCTAGATACGCCGACATTAGCCTAAGATACGACTGGCATAAGTCTCTTACGCCGTCGTATCTTAGGGTGCATTCTCACGCTGGCCGCTAGGTGGCGCTCCCGTAGTTTTCAGAGTAGAGTATGCAAATTAACTAGTTACGCCGATTCACAAACGTACGTGCGCCCGGCGGTAGTTTTTTACGTCGTTTGCGTAAGTCGTTTTCGTCGTAACGTTGCTCCTGCTATTAGGTGGCGCAGCCAATGTTAAGTATGGACGTCGTTCCCGCTTCGAAATTTGAATTGTTTGCGTCGTTCGCGAATAGGGCTGGACGTAATTTACGTTCACGTTGAAACCAATACGTCGTTGCGCCGTACTTGGAAGCAATGAACACTGGCATATGTACACGGACGGCGCATGCGCCGTTCGTAAATCACGTCAGTCACGTCAGGTCATCACATATTAGCATAAAACACGCCCCCCTTCCCCATTTGAATTACGCGCGCTTACGCCGGCCCCATTTACGCTACGCCGCCGCAACTTACGGAGCAAGTGCTTTGTGAATACAGCACTTGCTCCTGTAAGTTACGGCGGCGTAGCGTAAATATGATACGCTGCGCCGCCGTATCATTGCGCGCCCCTACCTGAATCTACACCAGTGTCGGTAGGGCAGGGTGTCAGTAGTTTTTTATTTTATTTTATTTATTATTTAAAAAAAAAAATTGACTTTCTTAATATTTATTGCAATTATTTGCAGCCCTGTTGGTGGGCTTTGGTGAGATTTCAGGGGTTTAAACAGACCTCTGACATCCTGCATTTGAGACAGAGAAAGGGACTGAGGACACAGATTCCCCAGTCCCTTTCTCAGCTTTGAAAATGAATGAACAGGAGACAGCGGATCCTGTCCATGCATAAACTGAAGCATAGTAAACACAGGTTATTCTGCTCAGTTATCACAGGACACAGGAGCGATCGGTAGCAATCGGTTACTGTGTCCAATTCAGAATGAAGGGGCCGGTAAGTTACATATTTACCAGCACCGTCCTCCGATCTCCATCCTGACAGATCACCCAGCATCCGGCGGGAGAGGAGAGGAGGGAAGCCGGATGTAGGGGACGAGGGGGGTGAAGGAGGAGGGCAGAGGGCCGGAGCAGTGGCCGAAAGAGCACACAGGGGGCAGACGAGAAGGAGGATACAGAGGGGGGCCAGAGAGGGAGGACACAGGAAACAGCCAGGGATGATCGGTGCGGTGGGAATGAGAGCCGCAAGCACTGATTTTCCTTGCATGGCATTTCACTGGACAGGCGCAGGAGGAGAGAGGAGGAGAAGTGGCTGTCAGCTGCTTCATTTTATAGTTATACAGGGAGATCGGTGCTTGCAGCCGTCCCTCCCGCCGCACCAAACATCCCTGGCTGTGAACCACGGGACCATCCATGTGTGCAGTGTGGGTCACAGTGGCCCCCCCTACCCTCGGGGCCCATGTGCGGTGAACCCCCTGCACCCATGGATGATACGCCACTGCCCTCTCCACCAAATGATTTGGACCAGAGCACAAAGCAAGGTCTATAAAGACATGGATGAGCAAGTTTGGGGTGGAGGAACTTGACTGGCCTGACCTCAACCCGATAGAACACCTTTGGTGTGAATTAGAGCGGAGATTGTGAGCCAGGCCTTCTTATTCAACATCAGTGCCTGACCTCACTAATGCGCTTCTGGAAGAATGGCAGAGGCGGCTGTCTAATTAGGCAAATTAGGCGGTCGCCTTAGGCCTCGCCCCCACAGGGGCCTTGCGGCCTCCTAATTTGCCTAAAGAATTGGTTAGAGAAAATTCTATAAACGGTGAATTCATAGTTTATAGAATTTAAAACTCTTAATATATGCAATTTATACAGTTCATTTTTATCGCTTGAATTATTTTTCCCACTATGGATATGAATGGGGCCTCATGTCTCCTCATGTCTTCCCAGAAGAGTTGAAGCTGTTATAGCTGCAAAGGACGGGGCCAACTCAATATTGAACCCTCCGGACTAAGACTGGGATGCCATTAACCACTTCCTGCCGGCCGTGCGACTTTGTATGGCCGCAGTGTGGATGGCAATTGCCGGGAGGCCGTCTATACACGGCCTCCGGCCTCCAGCCACTGGGGGTGCGCGCTTGCCCGCCGCATCACTGAGATGCCTATGGGCGTGCCTGGCAGCCGCAATGTCCGCCAGGCACCCGCGATCGGCGCTTACACAGACAAGGACATGGATCTGTGTGTGTAAACACAGAGATCCACGTCCTGTCAGGGAGAGAGAAGACCGATCTGTGCCCCTTGTACATAGGGACACAGATCGGTCACCTCCCCCAGTCAGTCCCCCTCCCCCACAGTTAGAAACACTATGCAGGGTACACATTTAACCCCTTCCTCACCCCCTAGTGTTAACCCCTTCCCTGCCAGTCACATTTATACAGTAATTAGTGCATATTTATAGCACTGATCGCAGTATAAATGCCAAAAATGTGTCAAAAGTATCCGATATGTCCGCCATAATGTCGCAGTCCCAATAAAAATCGCAGATCGCCGCCATTACTAGTAAAAAAAAAATAATACAAAATAATAATAATTCTGTCCCCTATTTTGTAGGCGCTATAACTTTTGCGCAAACCAGTCGCTTATTGCGATTTCTTTTTTTTTTTTTTTTACCAAAAATATGTAGAAGAAATCGTATCGGCCTAGACTGAGAACAAAAATGTTTTCTAAAAAAAATTGGGCTATTTATTATAGCAACAAGTAAAAAATATAGATTTTTTTCCAAATTGTCGCTCTTTTTTTGTTTAAAGCACAAAAAATAAAAACCGCAGAGGTGATCAAATACCATCAAAAGAAAGCTCTATTTGTCGGGAAAAAAGGACGTCAATTTTGTTTGGGAGGCACGTCGCACGACTGCGCAATTGACAGTTAAAGCTACGCAGTGCCAGAAGCTGACATTTCACCTGGGCACAAAGGGGGGTATATGTGCCCAGTAAGCAAGTGGTTAAAGTTCATGTGCGTGTAAAGGCAGGCGTCACAATACTTTTGGTAATATAGTGTATATGCATGCGAATGGATAAAAAACGCAGAGAATTACACAATTGCCCAGATTTATAAATTGACTGATGAATTGCAAATATTACTTATATGCCAATCATTGGCTGCAACTAGGACAACCTCAGGTACTGAGTGAGGCCCTGGTTGTTCTTTACAAACAATTGCAGCAAAATTTTCAACCTCTTGTAAAAAAAAAAAAAAGGAGACTGAATTCTGTTCAACTATAAAATAAAGCAAAGAAATAAAACATATCTGAGAGGAAAAAAATGAAACTAATAACGGCTGAGGCTCTTATAAATCAATGTAACTTATTTTAAATTGTAGCGATTGTTTCAGCCACTTTTCTGTCTTGCAGGGTTTGAAAAGTGATTTTAGCAATTAATGAGATCTCGCAGAAGGAATAAAGGTGTTTAATAATTTACAGATTAAAAAATGAAGCACTAAAATGCAGGAATTATTTTATTCAGAAAAAAAGTAAATGAAAGCATGAGAAATTAATATTCATCGTAATGGATGAACACTAAAAATTTGTTTAAACTACAAGCTAATCAAGAAAGAAAAAAAGCAACTGGGAGTTTCTAATAAAGGGAACCTGTAGAAAAGTGCAAATGAATACAAAATATTGGCTAGTACGCTGTCCACATATTCTATAGTTTTTATGATGTCATGCTGGTTCTGGCTGGTGCCCCCCATCCCAAGCTGTCTTAGCATCTACTTAATGGGGGTTAGACATGTGTGGTGCCCCCAACTTTCCACTTGGTATTTAGGGATGAGCTTCGTGTTCGAATCAAACTCATGTTCGACTTGAACATCGTATGTTCGATCGATCGTTCGTCGAAATACAAATGTTACGGGCCGTTCGCGCCAAATTCGAGTGGCGTGTCACGGCCCAAAATTCACTGCGGCATCGCAGTGCATTGCTGGCTGATGATTGGCCAAGCATGCACTATGACCCACATGCTTGGCCAATCACAGCACGCAAAAAACAGAGAGCCATAATTGGCCAAAGCCAGGGTGGCTTTGGCCAATTATGGCTCAGAGGGTTTAGTACACACCCCACACTATATAAGGCCACCTGGAAGTCGGCCTTGTGCAGTGTGTTGCGGTGGTTAATAGTGGACAGAGAGGGTGTCATTTTTTTGAGTTAGATAGAGCAGGCAGGCTAGTCAGTTAGAGTTACAGGCCCGGATTCAGATAGATTCGTCTATCTATCTGCGGGCGTAACGTATCTCAGATACGTTACGCCGCTGTAACTTTGGGCGCAAGTTCCATATGCAGAAAGAAATTGCGCCCTTAGTTATGGCGGCGTAACGTATGTGTGGCGGCGTAAGCCCGCCTAATTCAAATGGGTATGTTGTGGGCGTGTTTTATTTAAATTTAAGATGACCCCGCGTATTTTACGTTTTTTGTGAACGGCGCATGCGCCGTCCGTGAAATATCCCAGTGTGCATTGCTCCAAAGTACGCCGCAAGGACGTATTGGATTAGACGTGAATGTAAATGACGTCCAGCCCTATTCGCTAACGACGTAAAATTTTCGAAACTCGGCGCCGGAATCACGTCCATACTTAACATTAGCTACGCCTCATATAGCAGGGGTAACTATACGCCAAAAAAAGCCTAACGTAAACTAGCCTAACGCATACGTAAAATGCGCCGGCGGGACGTACGTTTCTGAATCGGCATAAATACCTAATTAGCATATTCCTTGCGTAACTATACGGAAGCACAACCTAGCGGCCAGCGTAAATATGCAGCCTAAGATACGACGGTGTAAGACACTTACGCCGGTCGAATCTTAGGGAAATCTATGCGTAACTGATTCTCTGAATCAGGCGCATAGATATGACGGCCCGCACTCAGAGATACGACGGTGTATCTGGAGATACGCCGTCGTATCTCGTATCTGAATCTGCCCCACAGTGTGTATAGGATATATATGCATCCCAGGTGTTGTGTATATATATTTATACACTGTATTGAGTTTAGATAGATCCGCTCTTCCTAATATACTGACAGGCAGGTAGGTGATTGTGCTAGCTGCAGTATTCTCACTTGGTGTACTGTGTCCTCTGCACAGTGTGCACCTAAAGCTACGTGAATACCATTGCTGGTGTTCTCAGATTAATACCACAGGCAGGGATCAGCAAGTATTGTCAGTATTTGTGCAGCTACATCTCCCTGCAGGCCATTAGTATGTCTGGAAGGACAACAAGGAGAGGCAGAGAGTCACAAGCCGATAAAAGAGGGCAAGCAAGCTCTGCGTCTAGAGGCAACAGTGCTGGTTGTGGACACCGTGCATCCTCATCAGCACGTGGGCGTGGGACACGCTCGTCCTTTTTTTCGGCAGCTGGCCGTGTTGAGCCGCAACATGCCGAAGACTTGGTAGAGTGGATGACCAATCCGTCCTCATCCTCCTCATCCTCTCTCACCCAGGCTCTTGATATAACAGTTCACAGCAGGGCGTTTCAGCCACAGCGCCCACCAAGACTAACTGTGAGGGCTTACAGTGTTGTGGCAACACTGTACATGGCCTTATCCAAATGTGGAAATGCCCATGGCCAAGAATAGGTTGATCAGCCACTAGGTACTCCACTGTATAAGATAACTATGTAGATAGATAGATAGATAGATAGATAGATAGATAGATAGATAGATAGATAGATAGATAGATAGATAGATAGATAGATAGATAGATAGATAGAAACATGAGATAAGACGACCCCTATCTCCCTTTAGTTCCCATGTAAATATGGGTCTTCTCAAAGTCATTATCGAATATACATGGCCTTGTTCCAAAGTGGAAATGCCATATAGGTCAGTGATGGCTAATCTTGGCACCCCAGATGTTTTGGAACTACATTTCCCATGATGCTCAACTACACTGCAGAGTGCATGAGCATCATGGGAAATGTCATTTCAAAACATCTGGGGCACCAAGGTTCGCCATCACTCTCCTATAGTCATGGACAGGTCCCTCAGCCATCAGCTATCTACTGTGCAATACCAATAGGGATGAGCCGAACACCCCCCCCCCCCCCGTTCGGTTTGCACCAGAACCTTCGAACGGACCGATTGTTTGCATGAACTTTTGAACCACATTGAAGTCTATGGGACTCGAACGTTCGAAATCAAAAGTGCTCATTTTAAAGGCTAATATGCAAGTTATTGTCGTAAAACGGGTTTGAGAACCCGGGTCTTGCCCCAGGGAACATGTACCTGCTGGGTGTCTATAGTATGCCTGTGAGGTGGCATATGTTTAGAACTGTCCCTGCACAAAATGAGATTACTATAGGAAAAAGTCATTTAAAACTGCTTGCAGCCTTAATGTAATGTCTGGTCCCTGCAATATGGATGAAAATCATTGAGAAAAATAGCATGCCCCCCCCTCCCCCAGGTCATTACCAGCCCCTTTGGCCCTATATACTTTGAACAGCAGTATACAGGCGGTGCAAACAAGACAGGGACTGTAGGTTTGTTGTTAAGTAGAATCTGTTTGTAATTTTCAACTTGTACTTCTTTAAAGTGTAGATTTAGTCATACAATCTTTTTTTAAGCTTTTCTGAAAACATAGAGAAGGGTTATCACCCCTGTAACATTGGTTTTGCTGTCTGTGTGCATCTGTTCAGAAGATTTCACCTCACTTTCTGTCCCAATGACAAATGTTTTTTTTTTTTGTTTTTTTTTGTGAAAACAAGGATTGTGATAAAGCCAGGGCTTTTTTTTCAGGGGGAACTTAGGGGAACTCAGTTCCACCACCTTTGGCTCAGACCCTTTGGTGCCTGCTCACCACAATCACTTGTAAACACAGAAGTCTGGTTGTTGTGTTAACAAGTGACAGCTCTGCACTCTGTGTGTAACCCCCCTGAACTCTGTATGTAATGCAATCCTGGTATTTATGCCCCTTTAAGACCCTTCTACTGTTTGTGAAATCTGAACATGGTCGTGGTTGAGTTCCTGCACCTATTTTCTGAGAAAAAAAGCTCTGGATAAAGCATTAGTGGACAGGAGACACCTTTTACAGGAGAGAAATTCCCTTCCTAGGGGTAGATTTCCTCTCACTTCCTGTTGTCTCCTTCCGTTTGCAAGTTGGAGTCGTTTGTAAGTTAGATGTTTGAAAGTAGGGGCCTGCCGTATATACTCTGCAGAAATTTTGGCCCTAGGTGTTGGTGTTGCCACAACATTGTAAGCCCTCACAGTTAGTCTTGGTGGGCGCTGGAACGCCCTGTTGTGAAATATTAGATTAAGAATTGTAATTACATGCCCCTGTTGAAAAGGGGCAGAAAAATTGGGCCTTAGGCACTTGTGCTGGTGCCACAACACTGCAACCCCTCACAGATACCCTAGGGAGGTGTTTCTAACTTTGGGGGGAGGGGACTGACTGGGAGTAGAGAGAGATTGCTGTTCCTGATCACTAGGACCAGACAATCTCTTTCTACTCCCATGCCAGAATGAGGATTTATTTGTTTACATTGACAGATCCCCGTTCTGGCTCCCTGTGAAGCGATCGCGGGTGGCCGGCGGACATTGCGGCCGCCGGCCAAGCGCATCGGCTCCGGCCCCCTATCGCTCCTAAAGCGGCCGGCGTACACCTGCGGCGGTTCGCGTAGCCGAGCCAATCTGCCGCAGTATAAAGACGGCGGCTGGGGATCAGAGTGTTAACTGACTCTGATCAAATTATTATGTTCAAAACTGGTCTCTGTCTCAGCTTGGCTGTGCTGTGGGCTGTCTATTGTCACTGGGGTGTAGTTCCTACCCCAGGGCGATAGGTGGCAGCAGTGGAGTCAATGTTTGGGTACTCGTCCCCAGCAGCCAATCAGGAGGGTTGAGCCTCGCTGTGCATGCTGGGGGAGGGTATTTATGGGGCAGACGCCATTGTTCTGGGTTCTTCTTCGGAGTGCGGCACCCACCTTTAGGGTGACTGCGCATCACGGCGCCCCAGCGTAATGGCCTTCCAGGCTGGGGGGCGTGTGCCACGCGGTGTTCCTGGTTCTGGGACCATGATGGTCTGGAACATTTGAGCTGTGGCAGGGAGCCCAGTAGTCGGCTGGGTTCCCAATCCTGAAAATCCCAAGCAAGTTAGCTGTTTGGTGGGGAGTCCATCTGAGGAGAGCCAATGAGAGCCTGGCGATCCAATAGGGTATCGACAAATGACCGGGGATCAAGATAGCCAGACACTGAGAGACTGGTCACCTCTCAGTCGGTACCTAAAAATTATCTGAAGGAGATCCAGATGCAATTCAATCAAGGAGGATCATATCCGCAATCATAATCACAGAGAGGGTCTGTGGCAGAGACTTTTCCTTCAAGTCCAAACGATACCCTGGCTGCCAGGTCGGTGAGAGTGGGCCTGTCCGGGTACGCTATACCCACTTTGGCTGGAGTGGCGAAGAATACAAAGTATTGTTGGGAGCAAGACTGTTTCCCTATTTGTTGCGCCTGAGTCTGCTACTTCTCCTTTTATTTCACCTCTACTCTTCGTCACAAGTTTTAATGTTTTTACCCGGCTGAGTAATAAAGAGCACAGCAAAAGACACCTGTCATAGACATTCCTTTACTGCTATATGCACCATACACCCCTAGGATGGCGGAAGAGCCATGAGGTAACATGCCGCCCAAAACAAACCAGCAGCTCCTTCGGGGGTAGTGCTCCACTTTGAATTTAGTTAAAATCAGTTTACTCCTTATTTAGAGTAAATGGCCAGGATTCACAAAGCACTTACACCGACATATCTGTAGATACGCCGACGTAAGTATAAATGTGCGTGTCGTATCTCTGCGCCTGACCCACAAGCTGAGATACGCCTAAAAATAGGCTTCACCTCACCGACGTAACTTGCCTACGCCGGCGTATAGTGGGCGCATATTTACACTGGTCGCATCTGGCACTCCCATTGATTTTCTATTCAAATATGGAAATGAGGGAGATACAGCGATTCACGAACGTACGTGCGCCCGGCGCATAATACACGCGGTTTGCGTAAGTCGTACGTCCGGCGTAAAGTTATTCCCCATAGATGAGGCGCAACCCATGCAAAGGTATGGACCAGGGAACACAAGCCATCGTATTTTACGTTGGACGTGAATATGGCTGGGTGTAGATTACGTTCACGTCGTAGGCAGTGATCGGGCGTATCTTAGGGAGTAGTTCCGGCTTGATTCTGAGCATGCGCACTGGGATGTGTCCACGGGATGGCGCATGCTCCATTCGTTATTCGTATCTGTCTGTCGCTCGGCCTATCATTTGCATGTGGTCACGCCTCATTTGCATGGCTCACGCCCACTTCCACTTATGCCGACTTACGCCTAAGAAACCCAGCGTAGATTTGGGAGCAAGTGCTTTGTGAATACTGTGCTTGCCTCTCTGCGCTGCGTCGGCATAGTGTAAAGAAGAGACACTACGGCGGCATTAAATATGTGCAGATGTCTGTGAATCCAGGCCAATGTTGAGGCGTTGGATACGCATTAACGGTAATTTTTTTTACATTTTAGAATACAAAGAATTGTACAGTTATGTTGACTATTTGGAGTAGATTGAAGGTCGGGCATTTTGGAACATATTTACTTTCAGACTATTTTTAGCACTAATCGCCCTTCACAAAGAACTATTGGCTCCAAAACCAATTTACTATCAATTCACAACAATTTGTAAGGAATCTATTTGGAATAAATACATTTTATTCTTGTACATTAAATACACTTTAAATGCCTAAGAAGCCAGCATATTTTTTTAAATATAACAATACAGGAGGACGTGTGCGTGTTTCTTCTTCAAAGTTTTCTCTCCAACAATAGCTCTTACAGTGCAATTCGACTGGAAAGTAATTAGTATATTTCAGCTATAAATTACAGGTTGTCGAAATTATAAGCAAAGCACTTTCTTTTCTCAAACTTTTTTTTTCTTTGAAATGATAGAAAACTGGCAGGGGTCAGAGCTGGAGTCACGAAAATGAAAGAAGCTCTCTGAGCGCATGCAAAGCAGACAATTTTTGTTATTAGCGGGACGCAGCAGCCAAGAGAAATCCAAATTGCCTGATTTTCTTTACCGTGTACCACACAATTGGAGGACATTATATTTGTCATGGCCCTGGCCAAAGGTCATCTTCAGTCAGTCTGAAATGGTGACACAGACCTTTAAATGTCATGTTTGCTGGCTGAGGAATATTTCTAATGTAGCACCCTCTATCTAGTGTGCTTTAGTTGTTAGTGTAGGTAAATTGGCTTGGCTGAGAGCCAGGCCTGGGTTGTGAATCTGAGTCAAGGTTAGTGACTCGGGGAGGCTGAATGACTTCTGGTGCCTCACCCTGTTTTCTGGAACCTTAGGGAAGGTTCTAGATGTAGTGGTTGGAGGCTAGGAAGGGCTGCATTGCATATTTATGGGGACCCTGGCCAATCCCCAGGCAAAACTGGGCAGGAAGGGGGCAGCTCACCTCATAAATAGGTATGAGTCATGCTGGCAGGGACTGTCGGGTGGAAGATGGAGATGGAGTGCTGAGGAGGCGGTTGCTGTCTCTTGAGGGTTCCCCCTTTTCTGGGGGGGGGGGGGGGCATTGAGCTCGGGACTTCCCTCTACAACCCATGGAGGAAACCCTTCCTGGAGGCATGGGAGCATGTGAGAGGGCAGCAGGAGCAGGTTAGCACATCTGGGAGATCTCCTGAGAGTCAGCAGTGTGGGCTGGTGAGTGTCAGTCTGGAGGACTTTGGGGAGAAGTTGGCCTGGAGGGCTGGTAAAGGGGAAGTTGCAGCCAGGCAGGTTGGCAGTGCCTGAAGAGGTGGTGCTGGGAATCAGTGACCACAGAGAGGAAGTGCTGGGAAAGTGTGAGCCGTGTCACCCTATCTTCAAGTATAGGGGCTGCGAGCATACCTTCCAACTTTTGAACTTGAGAATGAGGGACACTTAAAGGGTTTGTTAAGGATTTTTTTTTTTATCTTAATAGCTTCCTTTACCTTAATGCAGTGCTGTTTTCGTGTCCTCATTATTCGTTTTTGCTCTCAAGTTGCTGTAATTCTTCTCTGATCTCCACACTTCCTGGTTGTCTGTTTCCTGATAACCACAGTACTGGGAGCTTTCACTCTGTGGTCACTAACTTCAATGAGGTGTGATTACTGTGTGTCTAGTTTCTATTTTCATTTTCCAAACCATCACTGCTCTATGGCTCTGTATGCTCTGTAAGGCAGAGAGGCAGGAGACAACATGCAAAAACGAAACTAGAAACTACAGGTACATTATATGATTGATTTTTATCTATTTTTAATCGTAAAAGGAATCAGTTAACTATTATGGGCCAGATTCTTGTAGTTCCTGCGTCGGCGTCGCCCCAACTTACAGGAGCAAGTGCTGTATTCCCCAAACACTTGCTCCGTAGTTTGCGGCGGCGTAGTGTAATTGGCCCGGCGTATCCCCGCGTAATTCCAAGGGGGCGGCTTGTATTTAAATTAAGCGCGCCCCCGTGCCGTTCGAACTGCGCATGCGCCGGGCTTAAAATAGCCCAGTGCGCATGCTCCAGTTCTCGACGGAAAACGTCAATGACGCCGACGTGTGCGTCATTGACGTAAAGTCGTATTCAAGAACGACTTACGAAAACGACGTGCCCGACGGGAAAAGAAGACGCGAACCCGACGCCATACTTAACATGACATACGTGGGACTGGCGTAAGGTTACCCCTCATATAGCAGGGGTAACCTTACGCTTACGCAAACGACGTAAGCAACGGTTACGCGACGCGATTTCGTTCGGGAATCGGCGTATCAGGCTCATATGCATAAACAAATGAGACCTGAACGTAAACGCCACCTAGCGGCCGGCGGCGAATTACATTTAAGATCCGACAGTGTAAGTGACTTACACCTGTCGGATCTTCAGCGTATCTATGCGAAAATGATTTTAGGAATCACTCGCATAGATACGCGGGTCAAAAAACAGAGATACGACGGAGTTTCCTGAGATACTCCGTCGTAACTCTTCTGAGAATATGGCCCTATGTCTCTATACCCTGTAAACAGTAATTTCAGCAATTTTTTTTTTATTTACAACCCCTTTAAGGTGGGGGGGGGGGGATACCTGCAATGCACGTAGCACGCAAAATGTCATAGAATCAGTTACGCATAGATTTCCCTAAGATCCGACCGGCGTAAGTGTTTTACACCGTCGTATCTTAGGCTGCATATTTAAGCTGGCCGCTAGGTGGCACTTCCATAGATAAGCAAGGAATATGCAAATGAGCTAGATACGCCGATTCAGAAACGTACGTCCGGCCAGCGGATTTTTTTACGTCGTTTACGTTAGGCTTTTTTTCAGCGTATAGTTACCCCTGCTATATACGGCGTATCCTATGTTAAGTATGGCCATCGTTCACGAATAGGGCTGGACGTAATTTAGGTTCACGTCAAAAGCAATGACGATTTGTGGCGGAATTTCGAGCACGCGCACTGGGATTTTTTTTTTCACGAACGGCGCCCACATCATCCACATTTGAATTATGCGGGCTTACGCCGTCACAGATACGTTACGCCGCCGTAACTAAGGGCGCAAGTTCTTTCTGAATACAGAACTTGCGCCCAAAATTACGGCGGCGTAACGTATCTGAGATACGTTACGCCGGGCATAAAGATAGACAATTCTATCTTAATCTACCCCATTGAGTATAATAAGTCCATGCAAACAAATATGACTTTTAAGATGAGGACAGTTCCGAGACGATAGAAATGTATACAGTCTGCATCCGTGAAGAGAGACCACCATGGAAAGAGTGCACCATTGACTGTGCAACCACCACCAAACAAGATGATTAGGTACTGTTACCAAATCGTGTGGACCCCCAGCCAGTGGCAGGGAGTCATTTAAGCGTAGAAACTGTCAAAATAGTCACTTCACAGAAACCAGTACGAGAGATGAACAGCAACACTGTCTCAATTACAAAAAGCATTGGGCTCCGCCAGTCATGAAAAAAAGAAGACGCCACATAGCATGAAAATCCTTAAGCTAGGGTTTTATTGAGTAAAGTAGAACACTTACATCAATATAGATGAATACAGGCACTGTAAAATGATGTGATCACGGAAATTGAAGAGGGTGCAATACCACAGAGCTAGCACAATACAGAGCTAGCACAATATGATCAGACGCGTTTTGTCCACTAAGACGTCATCCGGGGTATGAGCTAGACCCCAATGTATCGCGCATATTTATAATCTTAACCAAAAAATGATTACCCAATCTGTAGCTGTGCTTGGAAAATGGGACAGTGCTACCACTAGGCAAACTAGGCAGCCGCCTTGGGTGCACTTCTGCCTAGGGCACCCGGTCACTGGTGTTCCTACTCTCTTCTCTCTGCAGCAAGCAACTAAGTCTCAGCATCAGCAGGCAGCCGCCACTTCATTCGCACATAGTGTCAGAGATGCAGCAGCGGCCTGTGTCCCGGGTCCCAAATGAATGGAAGCAAGAAAACATTCATTGGTGGGCAATGGTAGGCTGCATTTGATGGGCGCTGATGAGGCTGCATTTGATGGGCGCTAATGAGGCTGCATTTGATGGGCGCTGATGAGGCTGCATTTGATGGGTGCTGATGAGGCTGCATTTGATGGGCGCTGATGAGGCTGCATTTGATGGGTGCTGATGAGGCTGCATTTGATGGGCGCTGATGAGGCTGCATTTGATGGGCGCTGGTGAGGCTGCATTTGATGGGCGCTGGTGAGGCTGCATTTGATGGGCGCTGGTGAGGCTGCATTTGATGGGCGCTGGTAGGCTGCATTTGATGGGCGCTGGTGAGGCTGCATTTGATGGGCGCTGGTGAGGCTGCATTTGATGGGTGCTGGTGAGTCTGCATTTGATGGGCGCTGGTGAGGCTGCATTTGATGGGTGCTGGTGGGCTGCATTTTAAAAAAGCGGGGTATACATGTGTGGCAAAATGAGTTTTCACCTAGGGTGTCAAGAATTCTTGCACCAGCCCTGCTTGGCACCGTGCGCCCGCAATACCGGAAGTGATTTGGACATGGCATCAGGTGTGCGCTTCAAGCCATGTCTGATTCACTTCCCCTGAATAACCTTTGATGGAACCTAACTACTCTCTTGCCTGCCACCTGCTCAGGACCTCTGCCTGGACTTGACTACTCTCTTGCCTGCCACCAGCTCCCAACCTCTGCCTGGACCTGACTACTCTCTTGCCTGCCACCTGCTTGTGATCTCTGTTTGGACCTGACTACTCTCTAGCCTGCCACCTGCTCCCAACCTCCACCTGGACCTAACCATTCTCTTGTCTACTGCCTGCCTGCAACCTCTGCCTGGGCCTGACTACCCTCTTGCCTGCTACCTGCGCACAACCTCTGCCTGTACCTTGACAAAGGAGAGTGCTCAATTCTCTATATCCCAGTGTGCCTGCTCACAAACACCAGTGATGTCACCTTGTTCGACGCTGCGGTCCACCTTGCTGCCCAGCTGTTGTTTCTGCTTCATCCCCATCTTCCTGCCATCCAGCCGACCGAGGAAACACAGACAGCGGCGGTGACTGCTCAGGCATGAGCCAAATGGCCATATATCGGATTGGAGTTTTATTTGATGTGCCCACTTTTCACTCTCTAAATGTGAGTGAATGTTTCCTATTGTTATATTAAAACCGCTACAGTCTACCTCAGAGGCGCCTTTTTTCTTTTGTTTTTTTCATGTTTGGATATTGCCCCCCCCCCCCCGGAAGGCTGTCTCTGAAGTGTTGACTCCCCCCCCCCCCCCCCCAGTGATCCTAACCCTTAATGAACCTGCATCTACAATGTTTTTATGGATATTATGCCTACAGACTGTTGGATAATGAGTTTTTCCTGCTTTGTGTTTATATATCGCCTTGTCTGCCTTTACCTGACTATTCTGTTGCCTGCTGCCTGCTCATGACCTCTGCCTGGAACTAAATTCTCTCTTGCCTGCGTCCTGCCCATGACCTCTGCCTGGACCTGAATACTCTCTTATCTGCTGCCTGCTCATGATCTCTGCCTGAATCTGAATACTCTCTTATCTGCTGCCTGCTCATGAACTTTGCCTGGATCTGAATACTCTCTTATCTGCTGCCTGCTCATGACCTTTGCCTGGACCTGAATACTCTCTTATCTGCTGCCTGCTCATGACCTCTGCCTGGACCTGAATACTCTCTTATCTGCTGCCTGCTCATGACCTCTGCCTGGACCTGAATACTCTCTTATCTGCTGCCTGCTCATGACCTCTGCCTGGACCTGAATACTCTCTTATCTGCTGCCTGCTCATGACCTCTACCTGGACCTGAATACTCTCTTATCTGCTGCCTGCTCATGAACTCTGCCTGGACCTGAATACTCTCTTATCTGCTGCCTGCCCATGACCTCTACCTGGACCTGAATACTCTCTTACCTGCTGCCTGCTCATGACCTCTACCTGGACCTGAATACTTTCTTACCTGCTGCCTGCTCATGACCTCTGCCTGGATCTGAATACTCTCTTATCTGCTGCCTGCTCATGAACTCTGCCTGGACCTGAATACTCTCTTATCTGCTGCCAGCCCATGACCTCTGCCTGGACCTGAATACTCTCGTATCTGCTGCCTGCTCATGACCTCTACCTGGACCTGAATACTCTCTTATCTGCTGCCTGCTCATGACCTCTACCTGGATCTGAATACTCTCTTACCTGCTTGTCTGCTCATGACCTCTGCCTGCCCACAATCTGTGCCTGGACCTGCGTACTCTTTTGCCCGATGCCTGCTCACGACTTCTGCCTGGAACTAACTACTTCCCATGATCTGCTTACTCTACTGCCTAATGCTCTGTGTACATTGGCCACACCGTAGCTGTTTTATTCCAGCTACCCCCTTGGGCCAATCCTGAGGGCAGCAACCTGGTTTGCAATGAAGAAAACTGGGACCACTGGGGTTTTTGGGCCATCTCTAGCTTTAGCAGCTCTGGTGAAAACGTAATGTTGCTTAAACTCCACATCTCGAGGAACAGGGGACACAATAACAAGAACAATGTTACTATCATAGGCACGTTGTACGCTAGAACAGGTTCAGAGTGCGTTTACTTTAAATTGTCTGTGCAGCACAGAATAGAAGTAAATCTTACCTTCTACCTTCATTTATTTTTTGTTCACAAATATAAAACAAAAAATAAAGTGTTTGAATCCCAGGATATTGTATACAGCAAACTCAAAGATTTGCTTTTTCTTCCATAATGGTGCAACATATGACTTTCCGGAACTTGTTTCCATGGTACCAGGCTTGCTTTAATTCAGATTTGCAGAGAATGCAGGTTCTTTTATTTAGTAAATTGGATTTTTCTTGTTCTAGTGCTTCAAGCTAAGTACTCCTGTGTGCGTCCCCTGACAGAGCGCAAATCCTCTGTGCCTGGCGCATGCTGCTGATTACAATCTCCCCTCAAGCATGTAGAGCCAGATACATGTCTGATACAATATGTGGAGATGAACAAAGACAGACACCACGAATGGGAGAGCATTTTCAGTCAAACCTTTGAAAACTCAAATAAAACACATGTATAAAAGCGGGTGTGCCCATCCAAAAGCCTTTCGATTAAAGCTCATACTTTTATCTTCCCCATTATGCCTTTTATACTTTATTTCTGTAGCAATAGGAGGGTGCCTCCACTTTTCAGGACACTTCCTTCAGACTTCTGGTCACTGCCCCGCCTCCTTCTTGTTTTTTAACTTTAGTGATACCCCCGTAGGGTCTACTGAAAGTTGTGGTCCACCTGTCACCCTGCCCAGCCCGTCTTTCACTTCTCAGTCACTCTTGGGACAATGAACAGTCATATGCTTGTTTTTTTTTTTTTTTTATTGCAGGGATTTGAACTTGAATGGGCAAGGGGTTTATGGGATGCCCAAAGATGAATAGTGGGATCAGTATATGATCACTTGGAACTTCTATTTACACTTTACGACTCCAGTCTTCTCCAGCGCATTACTTGCTTGCAGACTGTTACTCTCTCTCTCTGTCTCTCCTGCACCACACTTCTCTAAAGGTACAGCTAGCACATACTTAGGCCCAACACTGACACAAACAGGCCTTAACAATGGCCATTTGCAGGCAGGGACCGCGGGTCCCTTTGACGTAGTAGCAAAATAGGAAAAGTCTTTAGTGCTTGCTGACCTATGGTGGACTACTGCTCCCAGTCAGTCCTCTTCAGGCCCTGCCAGCCCCTCCTGGCTGCAGCTGCCCGACTCCACTACCCATGACATCACAGTCTCTCCCGCTGGCTCTACATCCATCTGTAGTGATCTCAATGTGTAGTGTCCAGTCCGGTTAGATAATTGATATCTTAGGTGTTCTTAATATGATGACTATAAATTAGGTTGTTCCGCAGCAACACACAGGCTCGCCAGAGAACGCATTTTTAATTAACTTCCAATAACAAACAAAGTCCAAATTCCACAGATGGTACACAAATCCAACAGAGTAATTCAAAGTCTCATCTTAGAGAATATATATATATATTCTGATCACTTCCAGACCAACATATATTCATGCAGAGAATACATAAGGAAAATATTCTCTCCACTTTTAGTCCTGTGCCATGTTTCTCAGTGACAAGACCGACTGAATGCCAGCTTGACTGTCTCAAAAGCTGGTCTCACACTGGAGGGAGTGGTTCTTTCAGGTCAACCAAATGTTTCCCTGAATGAATACCCCCTCAAGTCTAATTACCATCAATAAATACTTCCCTTATGTATGTAAGCAATTTATCCTTTGAGGTTTTACAAGCCATACCTCACACACACCTAGGCAATCTTGGACAAGATTAACACATCTAAGGGTCTTCAGCTGTTCCTTTGATCCGTGTTTGACCACTAACCCCTTTGGTCAGAAAACACCCTTTGATGTGTAACCTTGAATGCCTGTATGTATACCATGCCATACATATAACACAATATTTTAAATACCTACACTTATCTATTAATATTACAACACCATCAAAGACTGCACACTCCCAGTCCACTCCAGCATGCCTCCCCAGCTCTGGCATGCCTCCCCAGCTCTCTTGACAGTGCCTGCCACTCACTGACACCTGGTGGATCCCTCCTGGAAACTTTGCCTGGCAGTACCTTCCACTGTCATCTCCTGCTCCTAGTCAGAACACCCCTGTGGTTTGTATGAGGATCCCTTCCACTCCCAAACTTCAGGCCCAAGGTAATCCCCGTCCAGAATGGGGAGTTCCCTTAAAGGCCCTGACAGCTCAGGGGCAGATCCAGAGTCTTGTCTCGTGAGGGGCACTGACAGAAAATATGTTTTTTTTTTGCGGGCAATTTATCGGGGAAATGGCTGGTGTTGGCGCTTCAATCATCCGGGCACCATGATTGTTATGGTGTCAGGATGATTGATGCGCATTATTTCTATTATTTCACTGTAATATAAAATTAAATGGTTCAAATCGCCATACTGCAAAATCAGTGGGAGCCCCGAGGGTGTCACTTGCCACCATCGCCTGCCACACATTGCGGATTGTCACTTGCTTGCCACCAGATGCAGATTGTCACCTGCCACATGTTGTGGATTGTCACTTGTCATGTCACCTGCCACACCTTGCAGATTGTCACTTGCCACATCACCTGCCTCACATTGCGAATTGTAACTTGCCTGCCACCAGATGCAGATTGTCACCTGCCACATGTTGCGGATTGTCACTTGCCACGCCACCTGCCACACCTTGTGGATTGTCACTTGCCACGTCACCTGCCACCAGATGCGGATTGTCACTTGCTACATCACCTGCTACACATTACAGATTGTCACTTGCCTGCCAACAGATGCAGATTGTCACCTGCCACATGTTGCGGATTGTCACTTGCCACGTCACCTGCCACACCTTGCGGATTGTCACTTGCCACATCACCTGCCACCAGATGCGGATTGTCACTTGCCACATCACCTGCTACACATTACGGATTGTCACTTGCCTGCCACCAGATGCAGATTGTCACCTGCCACATGTTGCGGATTGTCACTTGCCACGTCACCTGCCACACCTTGGGAACTGTCACTTGCCACGTCACCTGCCACCAGATGTGGATTGTCACTTGCCACGTCACCTGCCACCAGATGCGGATTGTCACTTGCCACGTCACCTGCCACACCTTGCAGATTGTCACTTGCCAGGTCACCTGTTTTGCTTGACTCTTGCTTCTTTGTCCCAGAGTCAGGCTGCAGAGAGATAATGTAATCTCTCTGCTGCACACGCTGCCTAGAGTGAGCGCAGAAGTTACTGCAGGGATGTGGGCGCTGAGAGATGATGTCATCTCTCTGATCCCCTGCCAGGCTCACTGATTGGCCAGCTGCCCAGACACACACACCTAGCCTGTTCTCTCACGTCTCAGCTGCCCACCCACAGTCACAAGGAGCCACGCGGCAGGCCGGTCAATTTGGTCTCTCACCCACCCCGTCCGCCCACAAAACGAGCCACCTGGTCCTCCCGCGGATCTGTTTGCAGAGCCGCCCGCTCTCTCATCCGCCTGTGTAGCCGCCTGATCTCGGAGCCACCCATGGAGCTCGCCCGCCCAGCCAGCAACAGATTTCTCGGGGGTGGCAATTTCCCCGTTGCCCCCCCCCCCCCAGATCTGCCCTTGCGACAGCTAGCACTCCATCTCCCAGTTCTTCCACCGAACTCTCCTGCCCAGCGGGGCTGACCCTGGGTATTTAACGAGGCCTGCCAATCCAGGTTGGGGATTGGGCACGGCTCCCCAGACATTCACAGACATGACTAGACATGATGGGAATTGTAGTTCCTGAACAACTGGAGAGCCGTAGTTTGAAGACCCCTGCTGTAAGCCCATCAACACACAACCCCTCCCATATTACATAGACATTTAAAAACATGATTTTGGGTCCTCCACATCCTTACCTTCCCCACCAGCTCAATCTTAGAGCTTGATTTCAGCTACTGTGGAGGGAGTGGTGGTGGGGCACGCTTTCATACAAAAGGCTTAGTTCACATCGCTAAGATGGGGACACTTTTTTAATTGAAATGACAGTTATTTTCAGTTGAGTCTAATATCTGCAAATTATTTTCACATGGCTGAAAATAAAGTGCCTTAGGCTTGTGTGAAGCTTGTGAGTTACATAGTTACATAGTAGGTGAGGTCGAAAAAAGACACAAGTCCATCAAGTCCAACCTATGAGTGTGATTATATGTCAGTATTACATTGTATATCCCTGTATGTTGTGGTCGTTCAGGTGCTTATCTAATAGTTTTTTTAAACTATTGATGCTCCCCCGCTGAAACCATGCCTGTGGAAGGGATTTACACATCTTTGCCTCTCTAATGCCGCGTAAAAACGGTTGTGTGTATGCGGCATGACAGTAAAAAAACCAGAGCAGATTGGGAGAAACGTGAATTCACTCCAGTGGCAGTGCGTCCATAAGGGGCGCATGGGCACCGCCCCCTCTCTCTTGGCACTGCTCTATCACCATAGATAGATTCATACATTGCATGAATCTATCTATGGTCGCCGCTAACACCCCCTTTTCAGATGTCTGGCCACTTTTCGGGCACCAGGCACCTGAATTACAGCGGCGTGGGTGTTTTTTGGAAGCACCTGATTAGATGGGCGCCCAAAAAGGTGAACAGCGGGCGCCATGCTGTGCGTTCGCTGTTCACTCAGGCCTTGTACCCACGACCGAACATGTCTGCTGAAACTGGTCTGCGGACCAGTTTCCGCGGACATGTTCGATCGTCTGTACGGCCGACCGGACAATTTTCCGGGGGATCGTACAGGTTTCCAGCGGACAAAAATTTCTTAGCATGCTAAGAAACATGTCCGCTGGAAGCCTGTCCGTCGGACATGTTCGGTCGTCTGTACGACTCACCGGACATGTCCGCTCGGCCGAAAAGCCCTCGCATGCGTCGAAGTGATTCGACGCATGCGTGGAAGCATTTAACTTTCCGGGTTCGCGTACGTCGCCTCGTCATCGTCGCCGTCACGTCGCCTTCACGTCGTCGTCACATCACCGCGTATTCTGTCCGCGCGGATTTTGGTTTGATGGTGTGTACAACCATCAGACCAAAATCTCCGAGTGGACATGTCCGATGAAAACAGTCCGTGGACCGTTTTCATCGGACATGTCCCGTCGTGTGTACGAGGCCTCAGAATTGTGTTAGCAAAGCGAAGAAATCCGGTGACCCGCCTCTCAGCCAATCAGGAGCTCAGGTCTGTTACCTGTCACCTAAGTGGCTGCAACATCAGGCGCTGTGATTGGACGGCTGATAGAGAGGACGGAAGAAGACATCGAGGACGTGCAGGACACTGCCGCAGACCCGCTGTGATGGAGGTAAGTGCTGGGCGATGCACACTGGCAGCATTTGATGAGGCACAGTAGCGGCAATTGATGGGCACACTGGCAGAATTTGATGGGCGCAGTGTCAGCAATTGATGGGCACACTGGCAGCAATTGATGGGCACATTAGCGCTAATTATTGGACACACTATCAGCAATTAATGGGCACACTGGTAGCAATTGATGGGTACAGTAGCTGCGTTTGATGGCACAGTGGCTGCATTTGATGGGCACAGT
This sequence comes from Rana temporaria, assembly GCF_905171775.1. NCBI lineage: Eukaryota > Metazoa > Chordata > Amphibia > Anura > Ranidae > Rana > Rana temporaria. The sequence continues at coordinate 16,807,225 of NC_053493.1, forward strand.
AGCTGCGTTTGATGGGCACAGTGGCTGCATTTGATGGGCACAGTAGCTGCATTTGATGGGCACAGTGGCTGCGTTTGATGGGCACAGTGGCTGCGTTTGATGGCACAGTGGCTGCGTTTGATGACACAGTGGCTGCGTTTGATGGGCACAGTGGCTGCATTTGATGGCATAATGGTGGCAATTGATGGGCACAGTGGCTGCATTTGATGGGCACAATGGCTGCATTTGATGGGCACAGTGGCTGCATTTGATGGGCACAGTAGCTGCATTTGATGGGCACAGTGGCTGCGTTTGATGGCACAGTGGCTGCGTTTGATGGCACAGTGGTTGCATTTGATGGGCACAGTGGCTGCATTTGATGGGCACAGTGGTGGCAATTGATGGGCACAGTGGCTGCAATTGATGTTTTTTTTTTTTTACAGTTTGTTTGCACCAGCCGCCACTGATTCACTCATATCTATCTAATTGCAAACATTGTCCTAGATCTTTCGACTTACCTTTAGTATTCCCATGAAGCCATTTTCCCCCGTACACAAAATATTACTCCTTTGCCTGATGTTTACTCGCGGTTGCTTTGTGTGAGCTGGTGATCCATACCCAAGCATAATAAAATGGTAGCATTATATGTTTTTATATTGTTGTATTTGTACGCCACTCTCAGAGAGAGTTAATTACGACGCCATTGTGTTTCTCCCGCATTCACGCGCGCTCATTATTACAGCAGCACATGTTGGGTTCTATGCCCAGGAAGAGAGCCCCCGGCAGAGCACCGCGTTCCCTTCTACCCGCCTGATTGCAGCCATTGTGTTGTGACAAAGCGCCAGCGCTTTATTGACTTCCTCGCGCTGCTTAGATAAATTGATTAAACTCCCCCAAAGCCAGGGAAACACAACATTAAGATGTGTCACTCCATCCCAAAACCATAACTATCATTACTAACACAGAGATCTCTCCTTTTGTCTCCCGCCTGGGCTCATTTTAAAGCTAAAAGCTGTTTCAACACATTTTCAGACCCGAATAATAATAACAGTCATGAAAAAGCTTTTGTAGATGGAGAAAAAAAAAAAAAAAAGCCGACAACAAACTTGAAGTGCACTTTGTTGTGATGCAGTCATTCCATGCTATTAGAGGGTGAGAAAGCACAAGAAAGCCAATAAAGTTTTAAAGTTGCACTAAATCAAAACAAATATACCTTTATAGGTAGACCAGGGCCATCTTAATAGCATCATGGGCCCCTGGGCAAAGTAATGCTCTGGGGCCCCTACAATGGAGATAGTGCAGGTAAACATAAATCAAGTAGGTAGGGGGTAGGGGATATCTAGGGTGTAGAGGGGTCAGAGTGCTGGGGGGATATCTGGGGTGTAGAGGGGCAGCCGGGCTGCTCACATTTTTGGGGCAGCCCGGGCTCACGGCCAGCTGCTTTGGGAAAAGGGCAGGGCACTTGCTTACTGGGCACATAAACCCCCTTCGTGCCCAGGCGAAATTTCAGCTTCCGGCACTGCGTCGCTTTTACTGACAATTGCGCGGTCGTGCGACGTGGCTCCCAAACAAAATTGACGTCCTTTTTTCCCCGCAAATAGAGCTTTATTTTGGTGGTATTTGATCACCTCTGCGGTTTTTATTTTTTGCGCTATAAACAAAAAAAGATCGACAATTTAAAAAATATATATATTTTTTACTTGTTGCTATAATAAATATCCCAATTTTTTTTAAAAAAAACTTTTTTTTTCTCAGTTAAGGCCGATACGTATTTTTCGACGTATTTTTGTAGAGAAAAAAAAACGCAATAAGCGACTGGTTTGCACAACAGTAATAGCGCCTACAAAATGGGGAACAGAATTATGATTTTTTTTTTTTTTACTAGTAATGGCGGCGATCTGCGATTTTTATTGGGACTGCGATATTGCGGCGGACGTATCGGACACTTGTGACACAAATTTGGGACCATTCACATTTATACAGCGATCAGTGCTATAAAAATGCACTAATTACTGTATAAATGTGACTGGCAGGGAAGGGGTTAACACTAGGGGGTGAGGAAGGGGTTAAATGTGTATCCTGGGTGTGTTCTAACTGTGTGGGGGGAGGGGGGTGACTGGGGGAGGTGACCGATGCTGTGTCCCTATGTACAAGGGACACAGATCGGTCTCCTCTCCTCTGACAGCACGTGGAGCTCTGTGTTTACACCCCATCATTACACACAGAGCTCCACGTCCCTGCTGTGTTCCCGACGATCGCGTGTACCCCGGCGGACATCGCGCCCGCCAGGTACACGCATCGGCTCTTCAGCGATGCGCCGGGACAGTGTTTACCCGCTGCGCGCCCCCAACAGGGTAATGCACATAAAAGGACGTCTAAAGACGTCCACTTGGCACTTGAGAGCCGCGCTGTTGACGTATTTTGTCAATAGCGCGGGTCTCAAGTGGTTAAGACAGCCCTGAGGTAGACGCTTAACCACTTAAGGACCGCCTAACGCCGATATACGCCGGCAGAATGGCATGGCTGGGCACAATCACGTACCTGTCCCGCGATTGGTCCCCCGAGCTGAAGAACGGGGAGAGCTGTGTGTAAACACAGCTTCCCCGTTCTTCACTGTGCCGCCGTCATCGATCGTGTGTTCCCTTATATAGGGGATCACAATCAATGACGTCAGACCTACAGCCACACCCCCCTACAGTTAGAAACACAGATGAGGTCACACTTAACCCCTTCAGCGCCCCCTTGTGGTTAACTCCCAAACTGCAATTGTAATTTTCACAGTAAACAATGCATTTTTAATGCATTTTTTGCTGTGAAAATGACAATGGTCCCAAAAATGTGTCAAAATTGTCCGATGTGTCCGCCATAATGTCGCAGTCACGGAAAAAATCTCTGATCGCCGCCATTAGTAGTAAAAAAATAATAATTAATAAAAATGCAATAAAACTATCCCCTATTTTGTAAACGCTATAAATTTTGCGCAAACCAATCGATAAACGCTTATTGCGATTTTTTTTTTACCAAAAATATGTAGAAGAATACGTATCGGCCTAAACTGAGGAAAAAAAATAATGTTTTATATATTTTTGTGGGGATATTTATTATAGCAAAAAGTAAATTTAAACAAATTTAAGTAAATTTGTTTATAGCGCAAAAAATAAAAACCGCAGAGGTGATCAAATTCCACCAAAAGAAAGCTCTATTTGTGGGAAAAAAAGGACGCCAATTTTGTTTGGGAGCCACGTCGCACGACCGCGCAATTGTCAGTTAAAGCGACGCAGTGCCGAATTGCAAAAACTGTCCGGGTCCTTTAGCTGCCTAAAGGTCCGGGTCTTAAGTGGTTAAGGGATACAAATTGTATCATTTCAAATGCAATTGCATCCTGCATAAAATTAATTTAATCAAATTTTAATAGCTCTCCGTAGTAAAAAAAAAATGTAATTAGGTCTACAGACCAAAATTACATATCTTGTAAGATGCTAATTGCTGAGCAAAAATAGTACTAAAACAAGACAAGACATCACAAGATGTTTAAAAGAAAGTATTCTTGGCACATTCTGGAAATGTAAGGGGGGGGGTTATAATTATAGATTACAATTTAGATTACATGCAGAGACTATTAATAGCATACATACTGGATTTATACAGCAATGTCAACATCCTAAAGCTAAAACTACATAAAGCATTAAATACCACAGATTAACCCCTTCATGCCTAGGCCTTTCTCCCGAGATTTGTTGCTAACAAGTTAAAATCAGTGGTCCGGATTAAGATACATTTTCATATCTATCGGCGGGCAAAACGTATCTCAGATACATTACGTCGCCGTAACTTAGGGCACAAGTTCCGTATTCAGAAAGAACTTGCGGCCTAAGTTACGGCGGCGTAGTGTAAATGTGTCGGCGTAAGCCCGCCTAATTCAAATGTGGATGATGTGGGAGTGTTTTATTCAAATTACTTGTGACCCCACGTATTTGACGTTTTTTACGAACGGCGCAGGCGCCATCCGTGAACGTTTGCAAGTGTGCATGCTCCAAATTACCCTGCAAACTGTCAATGCTTTCGACGTGAACGTAACTTACGTACAGCCCTATTCGCGAACGACTTACGCAAACAACGTAAAATACGACGCTGTTCGTTCGTTTCCGACGTCCATACCTAACATGACTTACCCCTGCTTTATGACGGGTAACTTTACTCCAGAAAAAGCCTTACGTAAACGACGTAAAAAAAAATGCGCCGGGCGGACGTACGTTTCTGAATCGGCGTATATACCTAATTTGCATATTCAACGCGGAAGTCTAGGGAAGCGCCCCTAGCGGTCAGCCTAAATATTGCACCCTAAGATACGACGGCGTAGGAGACTTACACCGCTCGTATCTAGGCAACATTGAGGCGTATCTGATTCTATGAATCAGACGCCGAGATGCGACGGCCCGCACTCAGAGTTACGACGGCGTATCTGGAGATACGCCGTCGTAACTGCTTTCTGAATCCGGGCCAGTATTTTTTGCTAGAAAAACATGATCTCTATTATTTTTTTTGCAGAGACCCTTGAGAAAAAAAATGGCGGTCATTGCAATATTTTATGTCACACTGTATTTGCGCAGCGGCCTTTCAAATGCAATTTTTTTGGAAGAAATACACTTTCATCAATTAGCCCAATTTATTTATTTTTTTAGAATGTCAAAGACGATGTTACGCCAAGTAAAAGGATACCTAACATGTCACGCTTTAAAATTGCGCACACTTGTGGAATGGCGACATACTACGATACTTCAAAATCTCCATAGGCGACGCTTTCAACATTTCTACAGGTTAACAGGATATGCCGCGTACACATGATCGGTTAAACCGATGAGAATGGTCTGATGGACCGTTTTCATCGGTCAAAAACGATCGTGTGTGGGCCCCATCGGTTATTTAACCATCGGTTAAAAAAAAGCCAACTTGTTTTAAATTTAACCGATGGATTCCTAACCGATGGGAAAAAAACGATCGTTAGTAGGCACAACCATCGGTTAAAAATCCACGCATGCTCAGAATCAAGTCGACGCATGCTCGGAAGCATTGAACTTAGTTTTTTTTCAACACGTCGTTGTGTTTTACGTCACCGCGTTCTGACACGATCGGTTTTTTAACCTATGGTGTGTGGGCGCGACGGACCATCAGTCAGCTTCATCGGTTAACCGATGAAAATGGTCCATCGGTCCGTTCTCATCGGATGGACTGATCGTGTGTACGCGGCATTAGAGTTACAGAGGAGGTCTAGAGATAGAATTCCCCCTAGGATGGGGGAATGGGGCGAGGTCATGTGATTACTAGGATGGGGGAGGGGGCGAGGTCATGTGATTACTATGATGGGGAGGGGGCGAGGTCATGTCATTAATAGGTTGGGGGGAATGGACAAGGTCACGTGATTACTAGGATGGGGGAAGAGGGCAGGGTCATGTGATTACTAAGATGGGGGAGGGGGCATGGTCATGTGATTACTATGATGGGGGAGGGGGTGAGGTCATGTGATTACTAGGATGGGGGAGGGGGCGAGGTCATGTCATTAATAGGTTGGGGGGAATGGACAAGGTCACGTGATTACTAGGATGGGGGAAGAGGGCAGGGTCATGTGATTACTAAGATGGGGGAGGGGGCGAGGTCATGTGATTACTATGATGGGGGAGGGGGTGAGGTCATGTGATTACTAGGATGGGGGAGGGGGCGAGGTCATGTCATTAATAGGTTGGGGGGAATGGACAAGGTCACGTGATTACTAGGATGGGGGAAGAGGGCACGGTCACGTGATTACTAGGATGGGGGAAGAGGGCACGGTCATGTGATTAGTAGGATTGTTTCTTCAAAATATATTGAATTATCCTCTCAATATACACCCATGGACATGTGATCAGTTTATGGTTGGTGTCCAGTTGAGTTCATTGGAAAGCCAAACTTTAGAAGTTTTTTTTTAATAGTAATTATATATAAATAAAATGGCATTGATACCAGCCGTGCCCGAAATCATCTCATCTTCCAAAATTTGCGAGAGAATCAATGCGTTATGCTAATGATAATGATAACACTTCTAAAGATGATGAGTCACTGGAGCGGTTATTTACCCGGAGAGCTTAGAACAATCGCACTGATTTGTTTTACATTTGGTGGCAATGTTCTCGTCTCCACACTGTCATGAATCAGGGAAGATAAAAAGGCTCCGGCACTTTCATAAAATATTACATTGTTTCAAATGGCAAATTGTTCTATCATTCAAATCGGATAACAATAAGGCAAGGAAATATTATGATTACAGGCTGGGGAAACCATGCAGATAGGTACCATATTGGAATACATTTATGAACAGAGTGAGAGTGATGGAGGAAGACAAGGCAGAAGGGATGGGTGAAGAAAGGAAAGAAGGAAGGAAATAGAACACAAAAATTTAATGAAGACAAGAAAAAAGTGGAAGGAAGGAAATAGAAAAAGAAAAAGGAAATGGAAAAAAAAGAAAACATTAAATGACACAAACTTTACGAAGAAAATTGGAAAAAGAAAAAATGAAGGAAGAATGAAAGAAAGGAAGGAAGAATTCTGAGGAAAGAAAGGAAGGAAGAGGGAAAGAAAAAAAGTAAGAAGGAAAGAAAGAAGTGGAATTAGAAAAAGGAAATGAACCTTGGGAAAGAGAGAAAAAAATAATAAATAAAGGAAGAGAGGAAAGAAAAAAAAAAGAAAGAATGAAAGAAATGAAGAAAACAAAAAGAAATGAACCTTGGAAAAGAAAAAAGGTAAGAAAGGAAGAAAGAACCTGCATGGACTTTACAAAGGAAAAAAAAATAATAAAAGGGAAAACAAAAGATGTTAGAAAGCGAAGCGAAGGAAGTAGCAAGAAAGTATTATGATCACAGGCTGAGGAAACAATGCAGACAGGTGCCATAATGTAATCAACTTATGAATAGAGTGAGAGAGATGGAGGAGAAAGAGTACAAGAAAGAAGGGATAAAGAAAGTAAGAAAACATTAAAATGGCACAAACTTTACAAAGAAAATTGGAAAAATTAAAAATAAAGGAAGAATGAAAGAAGGGAAGGAAGGATGTTGAGGAAAGAAAGAAAAGAAGGAAGGAAGAATGCTGAGGAAAGGAAGGAAGGAAGGAAAGAAGGATGCTGAGGAAAGAAAGAATGGAAGGAAAGACAGAAGGAAGGTAGGAAGGAAGGATACTGAGGAAAGAAAGAAAGGAAGGAAGGAAGGATGCTGAGGAAAGAAAGGAAGGAAGGAAGGATGCTGAGGAAAGAAAGGAAGGAAGGAAAGAAGGAAGGAAGGATGCTGAGAAAATGAAGAAATTAAGGAAGGATGCTGAGGAAAGAAAGGAAGGAAGGATGCTGAGGAAAGAAAGGAAGGAAGGAAGGAAGGATGCTGAGGAAAGAAAGGAAGGAAGGATGCTGAGAAAATAAAGAAATTAAGGAAGGATGCTGTGGAAAGAAAGAAAGAGAGAAAGTAAGAAAGAGAGAAAGAAAGAAAGAAAGGATATTGAGGAAAGAAAGAATGAAAGAAAGGAAAAAAAATGGAAGTTAGGAAGGAAGGATGCGAGGAACAGACGAAAGAGAAAGGAAGAAAGGAAAAAAGAAAGGAAGGAAGGGTGTTGAGGAAAGAAAGAGAAAGAAAGAAAGAAAGAAAGAAATAAAGAAAGAAAAGAAAGAAAAGGGAAGGATGCTCAGGAAAGAAAGAAAAGTAGAAATAGAAAATGAAAAAGAAAATGAACCTTGGAAACAAAAAAAGGTAAGAAAGAAAGCATATAGAAATATACAGAAAGAAAAGAAAATATTATGATCACAGGCTGAGGAAACAATGCGGACAGGTGCCATAATGTAATCAACTTATGAATAGAGTGAGAGAGATGGAGGAGAAAGAGTACAAGAAAGAAGGGATAAAGAAAGTAAGAAAACATTAAAATGGCACAAACTTAAATAAACTAAAAATAAACTTAAATAAACTAAAACTAAAAATAAAGGAAGAATGAAAGAAGGGAAGGAAGGATGTTGAGGAAAGAAAGAAAAGAAGGAAGGAAGGATGCTGAGGAAAGGAAGGGAGGATAGAAGGATGCTGGGGAAAGAAAGAATGGAAGGAAAGACGGAAGGAAGGTAGGAAGGAAGGATGCTGTGGAAAGAAAGAAAGGAAGGAAGGAAGGATGCTGAGGAAAGAAAGGAAGGAAGGAAGGATGCTGAGGAAAGAAAGGAAGGAAGGAAAGAAGGAAGGAAGGATGCTGAGAAAATTAAGAAATTAAGGAAGGATGCTGAGGAAAGAAAGGAAGGAAGGATGCTGAGGAAAGAAAGGAAGGAAGGAAGGATGCTGAGGAAAGAAAGGAAGGAAGGAAGGATGCTGAGGAAAGAAAGGAAGGAAGGAAAGAAGGAAGGAAGGATGCTGAGAAAATGAAGAAATTAAGGAAGGATGCTGAGGAAAGAAAGGAAGGAAGGATGCTGAGGAAAGAAAGGAAGGAAGGATGCTGAGGAAAGAAAGGAAGGAAGGATGCTGAGAAAATAAAGAAATTAAGGAAGGATGCTGTGGAAAGAAAGAAAGAGAGAAAGAAAGAAAGAAAGAAAGAAAGGATATTGAGGAAAGAAAGAATGAATGAAAGAAAGGAAAAAAATGGAAGTTAGGAAGGAAGTTAGGAAGGAAGGATGCAAGGAACAGACGAAAGAGAAAGGAAGAAAGGAAAAAAGAAAGGAAGGAAGGGTGTTGAGGAAAGAAAGAGAAAGAAAGAAAGAAAGAAAGAAAGAAAGAAAGAAAGAAAGAAAGAAAGAAAGAAAGAAAAGAAAGAAAAGGGAAGGATGCTCAGGAAAGAAAGAAAAGTAGAAATAGAAAATGAAAAAGAAAATGAACCTTGGAAACAAAAAAAAGGTAAGAAAGAAAGCATATAGAAATATACAGAAAGAAAAGAAAATATTATGATCACAGGCTGAGGAAACAATGCGGACAGGTGCCATAATGTAATCAACTTATGAATAGAGTGAGAGAGATGGAGGAGAAAGAGTACAAGAAAGAAGGGATAAAGAAAGTAAGAAAACATTAAAATGGCACAAACTTAAATAAACTAAAAATAAAAATAAACTTAAATAAACTAAAACTAAAAATAAAGGAAGAATGAAAGAAGGGAAGGAAGGATGTTGAGGAAAGAAAGAAAGAAAAGTAGGAAGGAAGGATGCTGAGGAAAGGAAGGAAGGGAAGAAGGATGCTGAGGAAAGAAAGAATGGAAGTAAAGACAGAAGGAAGGTAGGAAGGAAGGATGCTGAGGAAAGAAAGGAAGGAAGGAAGGATGCTGAGGAAAGAAAGGAAGGAAGGAAAGAAAATAAGGAAGGAAGGATGCTGAAAAAATAAAGAAATTAAGGAAGGATGCTGAGGAAAGAAAGGAAGAAAGAAAAGAAAAAAAAGAAGAAAGGATGCTGAGGAAAGAAAGAAAGAAAGAAAGAAAGAAAGAAAGAAAGAAAGAAAGAAAGAAAGAGAGAAAAATAGAAAGAAAGAAAGAAAGAAAGAAAGAAAGAAAGAAAGAAAGAAAGAAAGAAAGAAAGAAAGAAAGAAAGAAAGAAAGAAAGAAAGAAAGGATATTGAGGAAAGAAAGAATGAAAGAAAGGAAAAAAATGGAAGTTAGGAAGGAAGTTAGGAAGGAAGGATGCGAGGAACAGACGCAAGAGAAAGGAAGAAAGGAAAAAAAGAAAGGAAGGAAGGGTGTTGAGGAAAGAAAGAGAAAGAAAGAAAGAGAAAGAAAGCAAGAAAGAAAGAAAGAAAGAAAGAAAGAAAGAAAGAAAGAAAGAAAGAAAATGGAAGGATGCTCAGAAAAGAAAGAAGTAAAAATAGAAAATGAAAAAGAAAATGAACCTTGGAAACAAAAAAAAGTAACTAAGAAAGGATATAGAAATATACAGAAAGAAAAGAAAATATTATGATCACAGGCTGAGGAAACAATGTGGACAGGTGCCATAATGTAATCAATGAATAGAGTGAGAGAGATGGAAGTGAAAGAGTACAAGAAAGAAGGGATGGAGAAATAAAGGAAAAAAAGAAAGAAAGAAAATACGCAAAAAAGAGAGAAATAATGAGGGATGCTGAGGAAAGAAAAGAAGGAAGGATGCTGCAAAAAGAATGAAAAAAGAAAGAGAAATAAAAAAAGGAAGATGGGGAAAAAAAAGGAAGGATGCAAAGTAGCAAGAAAATATTATGATTACAGGCTTAGGAAACAATGCGGACAGGTGCCATATTGTAATCAACTTATGAATGGAGTGAGAGAAATGGAAGAGAAAGAATACAAGAAAGAAGGGATTTAGAAATAAAGGAAAGAAAGAAAGAAAGGATGCTGAGGAAATGCTGAGGAAAGAAAGAAAGAAAGAACGAAATAAAGAAAGAAAGAAAAAGAATGAACGTGTAAGGAAAAAGGCAAAACAAGGAAAGAAGTAAAAATAAAAAGGACATTAGCTATCCACATAGTGTGTTTGTTTCTTATGTTTTTATTTATAATATTATATTATAATTTATTTATATATTACAATAATAATAATATAAATTTTTCCAGATATTGCATTATAGAAAACTATAACTTTTTATCTTGTCTGTGTTTTTCTCTTTTCTTTTCTACACTCAGGCAGCAAAAAAAAAAAAATACAGTTGGACCTCGGATTACGAACATAATCCGTTCCAGGAGTATGCTCGTAATCCAAAGTACTCGCATATCAAAGCGAGTTTTCCCATTAAAATCAATTGAAAATTTAATTTTTTTTCCCGCATTGACTTTAATGGGATGCAATACCGAATGCGGCCAGAGGTGTGGGGGGCGCTAGAGAGCACCGAAAAGGCTAGAGGACACTTTGGCTTGTTTCCTGCGCCCCCGTACCTCAGGCCAAATGAGGCACTACAGGCCAATGTTCGGCTTTTCTCTGCTCCTGTGCCCCCGTACCTCAGGCCAAATGATGTACTGCAGGCCTATTTAGCTTGAATTTTGCTCGTCTTGCGAGTCAACACTTGCAAACTGAGTCAGAATTGTTGTTTAAAAAGTTGCTTGCAAATCAAAACGCTCTCAAACCACGTTACTCTTAAACTGAGGTTCCACTGTATTGGTATGAAGGATCGGAGAGAGTAAACAACTGATCCTGCGGAAAAGTCAGTTCTCTCTGCCGCATTTACATAATAATAACCATACTGTGTCAATCCCCAACCTATTTTGATGAATATGCTTTGATCTAAACCATTCCATTGTAGCTCTGGCTGTATGTTTAGGGTCGTTGTCCTGCTGGTGAATCTCCGCCCCAGTCTCAAGTCTTTTGCAGACTCTAACAGGTTTTCTTCTAAGATTGTCCTGTATTTGTCTCCATCCATCTTCCCATCAACTCTGACCAGCTTCCCTGTCCCTGCAGAAGAAAAGCATCCCCACCATGTTTCACGGTGGGGATGGTGTGTTCAGGGTGATGTGCAGTGATAGCTTTCCCCCCACACATTTAGCCAGATTCAGGTAGAGATACGACGGCGTATCAGTAGATACGCCGTCGTAACTCCGAATCTGCCCCGCCGTATATTTAAGTGTATTCTCAAATTGAGATACGCTTAAATGTTGCTAAGATACGACCGCCGGCGCCGTCGTATCTTAGCTGTCTATTTACGCTGGCCGCTAGGGGCGTGTACGCTAATTTACGCCTAGAATGCGTAAATCAGCGAGAAACGCCTATTCACGAACGTACGCTTGCCCGCCGCAGTAAAGATACGCCGTTTATGTAAGGCGTTTTCAGGCGTAAAGATAAACCACCAAAAAGATGGCGCAGCCAATGTTAAGTATGGACGTCGGAACCGCGTCAAATTTTTAAATTTTTACGTCGTTTGCGTAAGTCGTCTGTGAATGGGGCTGGCAGTAATTTACGTTCACGTTGAGTCTTTGCGGCGTAATTTTGAGCATGCACATTGGGTTACGTCCATGGACGGCGCATGCGCCGTTTGTTCAAAGCGTCATTTATGTGGGGTCATGCTTAATTTACATAAAACACGCCCACTTCTTCCACATTTGAATTGGGCGCGCTTACGCCGGCACATTTACACTACGCCGCCGTAACTTCGGATGCAAATTGTTTGTGAATACTGTACTTGCCTCTCTAACTTACGGTGGCGTAGCGTATTTGAGATACGCTACGCCTGCCTAAAGTTAGGCACGGCTACCTGAATCTGGCTAATAGTGTTTTGCTTTTAGGCCAAAATAGTTAAATTTTGGTGAAACCGGAATCCAATTCGCATAGGTGTGAACCCAGCCTCAGAGTTACCATGGACCTCTTGGCTGCTTCTCTGATGAATGCTCTCCTGGACGGCCATGTCTTGGTAGGTTTGCAGTTGTGCCATACTCTTTCCATTTTCAGATGATGGATTGAACAGAAGCTCTGTGAGATGTTCAAAGCTTGGGATATTTTTTTATAACCTAACCCTGCTTTATACTTCTCCACAACTTTATCCCTGACCTGTCTTGGCCTTCATGATGCTGTTTGTTCACTAAGGTTCTCTAACAAACCTCTGAGGGCTTCACAGAACAGCCAAATTTATACTGAGAATAAATTACCCACAGGTGGACACTATTTACTAATTAGGTGACTTCTGAACACAATCGGTTCCACAAGATTTTAGTTGGGGATATTGGAGTAAAGGGGACTGAATACAAATCCAAAACCATTTATAATTTTCCTTCCACTTCACAATTATGTGCCACTTTGTGTTGGTCTATCACATAAAATCCCAATAAAATACAATTACGTTTTTGGTTGTAACATGACAAAACGTGTAAAATTTTAAGGGGTGTGAATACTTTTTCAATGCACTTTAAGTGCAAATTTTTACACTTTTTTACACTTTTATACTTTTTTTTATAGCGATGGACCGATACCATTTTTTTAGTACTCATCGATACCATATATACTGATCCCTACAGTGCCTTCCAAAAATATTCCTCCCCCTATTTTGTTACATTGCAGCCTTTAGTTTTTTGTTTTTTTTTATCTGATATTATGTGATGGATCAGAGCCGCTGGCTCCGATAGGCACTTCCACACAGCCAACCAGCTGCTGTTATTCAGGTGGCCGGCGCTCACTATCCGGCCATCTGAATAGTGGGCGGCAGCGGCGAAAATACATAGATTCATGCAATGCATGAATCTATGGGCCAGATTCACGTAGCTCAGTGGATCTATAGATCCGCTCGATCTATGTGAATTAAGATCCGCTCCCGCAAGTTTAGGAGGCAAGTGGCTAATTCACAAACCACTTACCTCCAAACTTGCGACGGCGCATCCTAAATCCCCCGGCGGAATTCTAATTCCGCGGCTAGGGGAGTGTACTATTTAAATCAGGCGCGTTCCCGCGACAGATTTAAATGCGCATGCGCCGTCCGGGGAATTTCCCGGCGTGCATTGCTTCCACTGACGTCACTAGGACGTCAGTGGTTTCGACGTGAGCGCGACTTGCGACGCACGTGTTCGTGAATCAGCATACGCAAACGACGTTGGAAAATTCAAATTTGACGCAGGAACGCCAGCTATACTTAACATTGTCTGCACCTGCTAAAAACAGGGGTAAGTATACGACGGGAAAACCGCTACGGAAACGACGTAAGAACACTGCGACGGGTCCGCGTACGTTCGTGAATTTGCGTATCTCGCTGATTTACATATTATTTATCGTAAATCAGCGGGAACGCCCCCGGCGCCATTTTTAAATTGAAAAAAAGATCCGACAGTGTAACACAGTGTAACACTGTCAGATCTTAGCCCTATCTATGCGTATCTGATTCTATGAATCAGGCGCATAGATAGGACCAGTGTAAGTCAGAGATACGATGGTGTATCTGTAGATACACCGTCGTATCTCTTTGTGAATCTGGCCCTATGTTTTTCAGTGGCGGTGCAAGAGCCAGAGGGGGCGGCGCTCCGGCACCCTCTATGGACGAACCGCCACTGGGGATACATGTGTGCCAAGTTGTGGGTCCAGAGGATCTACGGCCGGTCGGTACCGGGTCCCCAAATTTACCAGAGAAACTACCGTTTAACATGGGAGTCTGTGGAAGGGGTGCCCGACTTTGAAAAATCGGGGCTCCCCGGCCCTAGGTCCTCCGGATAAAAAACTTTGCATACTTGTAGAGGAAGAGTGGGGGCTACATGTGTGCCAAGATCCAGGGGACCTATGGCCGGCCAGTACCGGGTCCCCAAAGTCCGGGAGATCAGGCGCAGAAAGGTGACTCGAGTATAAGCCGAAGGGGGGCATTTTTAGCACAAAAAAATATGCTGAAAAACTCGGGTTATACTCGAGTATATACGGTACTTAGATTTTTTTTTATTAATATAACTAAAAGTGGCATCATCCACAATACAGAAATAGAAGGGACACTGGGGTGGATTCAGGTAGGGGCGCGCACTACTACGGAGGCGCAGCGTACCGTTTTTACGCTACGCCTCCGTAAATTACGTGTGCTACGCTTCATTCACGAATGAATGAATTTGCGTGTGCACGCCGTAAAACTGCCCGGCGTAAGCGCGCGTAAGTTAAATGATCCCGTAGGGGGCGTGGATCATTTAAATTAGGCGTGTTCCCGCGCCGAACGTAGTGCGCATGCTCCGTCGGGAAACTTTCCCGACGTGCATTGCGGTAAATGACGTCGCAAGGACGTCATTTGCTTCAACGTGAACGTAAATGGTGTCCAGCGCCATTCACGATTCACTTACGCAAACGACGTAATTTTAAAAAATCGCGACGCGGGAACACCGGGTATACTTAGCATTGGCTGCCCCTGCTAATAGCAGAGGCAGCCTTACGCAGAAACCGACGAACGCAAACGACGTAAAATGCGAACGCAGGGCGCGCGTACGGTTGTGAATCGGCGTGAGTATGCAATTTGCATACTCTACGCTGACCACTACGGGAACGCCACCTAGCGGCCATCGTAAGAATGCAGCCTGCGATACGACGGCATAAGAGCCTTATGCCAGTCATATCTTAGGCTGCAGTCGGCGTATCGAGCTTTCTGAATACAGAAAAGTCGATACGCCGGCGCAACTAAGCAATTGCGCTGCGTAACTATGGATACGCAGACGCAATTGCTTACTGAATCTACCCCAATGTAAATTAAACCGTGTGCGTTTAGTATCGCTTTAAGGAATCAAATAATTTTAATAGAATATAATAAAAAAAAAATGTATCCTCCAATGACGTGACGGGATCCCTGCTGTTGGAAGCTGAGGGTAAGCATTAGCATTCCAGCCAAGCATAAGTTATTCAGCTCTAATAAAAGGCTGTAGAGGAAGTGCTCAGTGAGCAAATGTCACATATTATCTTTTCAGTCACATGTCTTCGCAGCGCTGTGCCCTTAATGTCAGCAAGACCTATCTTAAATGTGTTTACTGGAGACATCGTAGCAGCGGGAAGTCAAGAGCGTGCGCGGTCTGTGTTAAGTAGCGCGCTTGTAAACGGGGAATACAATCGACATTACATCATAACGTGAAAATAAATAATACAAGACAGCTGATTATATTAGCATCTAGAGAAAGTGCTATGGTTTTATTAACATTTAGATGGTTTAGTTATTTTTCAAATGAACGTGGGAATTATACAGAGGCCAGGTTAGCCCAGGATTTTTTTTTATTGGCCCTGTAAATGCAACATATAGAATTGACCTTTGGCTGGCTCGCCAATTATTCAGAAAAAAATTATTTGTTGATATTTTGTAAAAGCAAGAACACCTTGGCCCGGATTCAGATAGCCTTTACGCCGGCGTATCTATTGATACGCCGCGTAAGTGCTACGAAGCGCCGGCGTATCTTCTTTCTGTATTCAGGAAGCAAGATACGGCAGAATTTCCCTAAGATCCGACCGGCGTAAGTGTCTAAGGCCCCATACACACGATAGAATCCATCCGCTGAAAAATCTCAGCGAATGGGTTTCAGCTAATAGATCTTATGGTGTGTACACTCCAGCGGATCTGTTTCCGCGGATATTTATCCCCTGGGATGGATTCCAGCAGATCGAATATTTGATGACATGCTAAACAAATCCATCTGCTGGAATCCATCCCAACGGATGGATCCGCTGGTCTGTATAGACTCACCGGATCCATCCGTCCGAAGGGATCCCCCGCATGCGTCGTAATGATTCGACGCATGCGTGGAATTCCTTATATGACAGCGTCGCGCACGTCGCCGCGTCATAATCGCGGCGACGGCGCGACACGTCATCGCCAGAGGATTTCGGCGCGGATTTCAATGCGATGGTGAGTACACTCCATCGCATGGAAATCCGCACAAATCCTCGAGAGGATTTATCCGCGGAAACGGTCCGCTGGACCGTATTCGCGGATAAATCCTCTCGTGTGTATGGGGCCTTACACCGTCGTATCTTAGGCTGCATATTTACGCTGGCCACTAGGTGGCGCTTCCGTATATTTACGCGAGGAATATGCTAATTAGGTAGATACGCCGATTCAGAAACGTACGTCCGCCCGGCGCATTTTTTTTTTTTACGTCGTTTATGTTCGGCTTTTTCCTCCGCACTCTGTCCACCCATCTTTTCTGCGGCCAGCCAGGTTAACGTGCTCGGATAAGGGTCTGGTGTGGATTTTTGGGGGAACTCCACGCCATTTTTTTTTTAAATTTGGGGTGGAGTTCCCCTTAAAATCCACACCAGACCTGAAGGGCCTGTTAATGGAATTTGGGGGGACCCCCAGCTTTTTTATTTTTTATGAATGAATCATCTCTGTAATTGCCAGAGCCGACAATTCATTAGAGCCGCAAAGCCGGTTTTAAATGCCTTTTTTCCGTTCAGAAATGACACTTTGTGCAGGGACAGTTCTAAATACGGGAAACATGCGCTATTTCACATGCTGACTTTACACCCCCCCTAGGTACGAAATGTTACACTTTTATTGTTTCACTTTTAGCATTATTAAATTCACTGCTCCCGAAAAAACGGCCGTTTTTAAAACTTTTTTTTGCATTGATACATGTTTCCTGGGACAGGACCCGGGTCCCCAAACACTTTTTAGGACAATAACTTGCATATTAGCCTTTAAAATTAACACTTTAGATTTCAAATGTTTGAGTCCCATAGACTTTAACGGGATTCTAAAGTTCACACGAATGTTTGGTGTGTTCGCAAGTTCTGATGCGAACCGAACAGGGGGGTGTTCGGCTCATCCTTACCTATCAGTAATGATAGAAGCAATAATGTCCCTAAAAATTACAATATACCGCAAAGCAAGTCTAATTCTCGCAGTTCAACCGCGACGAGCCATGAAGGTGGGAAGAATGAGTGTTCCGTGTCTCCACAGCTTCACCGATAACCGGCAACTCAGTATCTTCCAAAATAGAGCAATTTTTATAGTGTTTCGGCCGTCAGGCCTTAGTCATAGCTATAAAGGAGCATATAAAGCAAATAAAGATATTGTCAGGGGTGTATTGTGATCTCTACGAGAGGTAATAAATACCTACATATGTCACAGTTTGACATCACAGATCATTCAATCTATTAAAAGAGCTACTAAAAATATAACAAAAACACCAATGTCTCTATCGCGGCCATTAGTAGTAAAAAAAAAAAAAATGATAAAAATGCAATAAAACTATCCCCTATTTTGTAAACGCTATAAAATTTGCGCAAACCAATCGATAAACGCTTTTTGCATTTTTTTTTTACCAAAAATATGTAGAAAAATACGTATCGGCCTAAACTGAGGAAAAAAAATGATATATATTTTTGGGGGATTATTATTATAGCAAAAAGTAAAAAATATTGTTTTTTTTTTCTAAATTGTCGCTCTATTTTTGTTTATAGCGCAAAAAATAAAAAAAACGCAGAGGTGATCAAATACCACCAAAAGAAATCTCTATTTGTGGGGAAAAAAAGGACGCGCAATTGTCAGTTAAAGCGACGCAGTGCCGAATCGCAAAAACTGGCCGGGTCCTTTAGCTGCCTAAAGGTCTGGGTCTTAAGTGGCTAAAAAAAAATATTTAAATACAGTTTATGTGTGTGTATGTATGTATATATATATATATATATATATATATATATATATATATATATATATATATATATATATATATATTTTATTATAATTTTTTTTATTTACATTGACTCGTTTCATAGAATACATTTTGTTGCCCTGGGTGTTTGTGTCTCATCTAATAACAAGAGCAGACAGGGAAGTGCGGGAGGCTGTGGCCTGGTCAATGTCTGATGACAATGAATTCTTATTTATAACAATGGCTGGGTTTTTATACGGTACAGAAGCAAGCTCAGCAGAAAAGGTCGACTTCCTAATTAGTAAGCTGCTGGGTTGAAAATACCAACTCAGGCCCGGATTCTCAGAGGACTTACGACGGCGCAGCGCCATGTACGCCGTCGTAAGTCGTATCTATGCGACTGATTCTTAGAATCAGTTACGCATAGATATCCATTAGATCCAACAGGCGTAAGTCTCTTACTCCGTCGGATCTAAACTGCTTTTTTTTTTTTTATGACAGCTAGGTGTCGCTTCCGTAGAATTCCGCGTCGAGTATGCAAATTAGCTTGATACGCGAATTCCCGAATGTACGCTCGGCCGACGCAGTAAAGTAACAACGTTTACGTTAGGCTTTTCCCGGCGTATAGTTGCCCCTGCTATATGAGGCGCAGCCAATGTTAAGTATGGCCGTCGTTCCCGCGTCAAAACTTGAAAAAGTTACGTTGTTTGCGTAAGTCGTCCGTGAATGGGGCTGGACACCATTTACGTTCACGTCGAAACCAATGACGTCCTTGCGGCGTACTTTGGAGCAATGCACACTGGGAAATTCCACGGACGGCGCATGCGCCGTTCCGCAAAACCGTCAATCACGTCGGGTCACAGTAGTTTAGCATAAAACAAGCCCCCCCCCCTTCCACATTTGAATTAGGCGGGCTTACGCCGGCCGATTTACGCTACGCCGCCGCAACTTACGGAGCAAGTGCTTTGAGAATACAGCACTTGCCCATGTAAGTTGCGGCGGCGTAACGTAAATCAGATACGTTACGCCCACACAATTTTGCGCGGCTGTACAAGAATCTGCCCCCAAGTCTTCATCAGCACCAGTGTTTGCATACTGTAGTGTATACTCATCCCCACAATATAATGGAGCAGAATAAATACTAAAACACTGGGTTGTTTTTATTTTCTTGCAAAATCCACCCACCAATACCATGGCCCAGAATTGATTTATAAAAAATCTCGAACAATTAAAGGTGAAAAGAGGTGACATGAGTGGGAAATGTGGACTTTTTAAGCCCCTCTCTGACTCGGCACAGCTTTGAGGAACGATTACAAGACAAGGCTTTGTAACGTGAATTTTTATGAATAAGGTGAAGCTGTGTCCAGGGCTGTCTTACCGCATGGGCACTGCCCAGGGGCATGGTGGTAGTCTTGCAATACAGCATACTTGCCAACCGTCCCGGATTCGCCGGCACAGTCCCGCTTTTTAATAAGCTGTCCTGGGATGGCAGCATCCCGGAATCTGAGCTGCGGGGACAGCAGTAACCCATCCCTGGGCTAAATCTACAATTGGAATTACATCTCCCCCCGCTACTTTCCTCCTGCAAATTTTCGGGGTTAAGGAGGAATCCCCAAGGTGGAGCATCTTACTACTGCTGATGCTCATGTGGGCAGGATGTGTACTGCTCTGATCACATGGGATGAATAGGAGAGGATGGCTGGTCAGGGATCGGGGGCCCCAGTGAATTACTTTTCTCAGGGGCCCACAATGTTATTAAAGCGGAGGTTCACCCAAAAACACAACTTTGTACCATCCAAACTAGCATACTAGCATCAGCTACAGTATGCCTTTTTTTTAATGCGCTGTACTTACGGTTTAATCCGTAAGTTTCGTTTCAGACACCCGCAGGGAATGGGCGTTCCTATGAAGAGTGGAACATGATTGACGGCCGGCTATGGAGCGTCCCACGTTCCGAAAATAGCCGGAGTAGGACTCGGCTCCTCACGGCGCTATACGGCGCCTGCGCATCAGACTAGAAGCTGACTGTACAGGCGCCGTATATGTCCGCGTCCTATTTCGGCTTTTTTCGGAAGGCATGACGCGCCACAGCTGGACGTCAATCAAGTACCCCTCTTCATAGGAACGTCCATTTCCCGGCCGGAGTCTGAAACGAAAGTTACGGATTAAACCGTAAGTACAGCTAAAAAAAAAAAAAAAAAAAGGCATACTCTAGCTGACGCTAGTATGCCTGTTTGTATGGTAGATCAAGAAAAAACAATTTTCAGGGTGAACCCCCCGCTTTAGGATGGCGCTGGATGTGTCCACTTTAACCACTTCCCTCCATATAACAGAATGACATGCGCAAAATGGTTAAGCTATCCCGACTGGATATGAAGTCGAGCAGGATAAGCCGTGATTGCTCACTCTGACACACCACAACTCTGATCATGGTAAAGAGCCTATGACGTAGGCTCTTTACCCTGTGATTAGCTGTGACCAATCACAGCTGATCACAGCGTGTAACCAGGAAGTGCCGTTACATCAGGGCTCAAGTCCTGCGGGAACGCGTGGGAACGGAGTCCCTGCACTTTTTTCACAGCAGGAATGCAGTTCCCTTTGCAGGACTAGAGCAGCCGAGCCGCCCGAGCCAATCCTTCACTAAGCGGCGATGCCCAGCTCGAGTCACTGTCAGGGGCAGGCGAACCTTAGTAATCCTTTATGTTACTGGCCGCTTCCTGTATATGGATTCATCAGGTAGTGTGCGGGTATTCCGTCACTTCCTCGATGCCGCAATGTCTCCTGGGAGCTTTTGTCATTGTTTCTAGGAGACATTGCGGGGGTCTGCTGTGAGTTATAGCGGGATTTAGAAAGAACTTGCTTCTTTCTAAATCCCGCCATAACAATGACAAAAGCTCCCAGGAGACCTTGCGGCATCGAGGAAGTGATGGAATACCCGCACACTACCCGATGAATCCATATACAGGAAGCGGCCAGTAACATAAAGGATTACTAAGGTACAGTGGATCGGGAAAAAAAAAACATGCGGTTTAGTAATTATACATATGAGCGTATCATTTTTTTTTTTTTGGTGGGGAAGTGGATCTTGGGTGGGAGTTCCCACACTTTTTTCCCCAGGACTTGACCCCTGCATTACATGGCTTTCCTCAGTTCGCGCTGACAGGAGAGCGGGGGTCTGCACTGATAATCAGCACATTGTTTATCAGCTCAGCCCCCATCAGAGGTGCCCACCAAAGTGCCAATCAGTAAACCATGAAAGTGCCAATCAGTGCCCATCAGTAACGCCTGTCAGTGTCCTTTACAGATGGCAATCAGTGACCATCAGTAATGACTGTCAGTGCCTCAGCATCAGTGCTGCCCAACAGTGCCATCTATTAGTGCCCATATCAGTGGCGCCAATCGGTGCCCATCAGTGCAGCATATCAGCGCCGCCTATCGGTGCCCATCAATTCTGCATATTAGTGCCTCCTCATCAGTGCCAGGTCAAACAAATGTTTCCCTGAATGAATACCCCCTCAAGTCTAATTACCATCAATAAATACTTCCTTACGTATGTAAGCAATTTATCCTTTGAGGCAGGCCATACCTGACCTCACACACCTAGGGAGTCTTGGACAAGATTAACACATCTAAGGGTCTTCAGCTGTCCCTTTGTTAGCCACTAACCCCTTTGGTCAGCAAACACCCTTTGATGTGTAATCTTGAATGCCTGTAACACACACATATATATATATATAATACCTACACATATATACTAATATTACAACACCCATCAGTGTAGCCTCATCAGTGCCCGTCAGGATGAGAAAACAGAATTTTATAACAGAAACAAAGAAAACTATATATTTTTTTTCCTTTTTTTTTTGCCAATCAGTGCCCATCAGTATTGCCTGTCAGGGCCCTTCACAGATGGCAATCAGTGCCCATCAGTAATGACTGTCAGTACCCCATCATCAGAGCGGCACATCAGAGCCCAGAGGCGATTTAGTTCGCATGTGCCGCGCTATATAAGTTTTTCATTCATTCATTAGTGCCTATCAGTGCCCATCAGTGCTGCATATCAGTGCCGCCTATCGGTGCCCATCAATTCTAGATATTAGTGCCTCCTCATCAGTGCCACCTTATCAGTGCAGCCTCATCAGTGCCCATCAGTGAAGGAGAAAACTACATTTTATAACAGAAACAAAGGCCCAGATTCTCGTACGAGTTACGCCAGCGTATCTCCTGATACGCCGTCGTAACTCTGAGTCCGAGCCGTCGTATCAGAATCAGATACGCCAAAATTTCACTAAGATACGACCAGCGTAAGTCTCTTACGCCGGCGTATCTTAACTGCATATTTACGCTGGCCGCTAGGGGCGTGTACGCTGATTTACGCCTAGAAATATGTAAATCGGCTATATACGCCAATTCACGAACGTACGCCCGGCCGACGCAGTACAGATACGCCGTTTACGTTAGGCTTTTCCCGGCGTAAAGTTACCCCTGCTATATGAGGCGTAGATGAGGCGTACCAATGTTAAGTATGGACGTCGTTCCCGCGTCGAATTTTGAAAATTTTACGTTGTTTGCGTAAGTCGTCCGTGAATGGGGCTGTGCGTCATTTACGTTCACGTCGAAAGCATTGGCTTCTTGCGGGTTAATTTGGAGCATGCGCACTGGGATACTTTCACGGATGCCGCATGCGCCGTTCGTAAAAAGCATCACTTACGTGGGGTCACCTAAAATATACATAACACGCACCCACATCTTCCACATTTGAATTAGGCGGGCTTACGCCGGCCTATTTACGCTACGCCGCCGCAACTTCGGTTTGAGAATACTGCACTTGCCTGTCAAAGTTGCGGAGGCGTAACGTAAATAGGATACGTTACGCCCGCACAAAGATGCACGCTTCTACGTGAATCCGGGGCAAAGAAAACTTTTTTTTTTATTATTATTTCGGTCTTTTTTTGTTTGTTTAGCAAAGCAAAAGCTCAGAGGTAATCAAATGCCACCAAAAGAAAGCTCTATTTGTGGCAAGAGAATGATAAAAATGTAGTTTGGGTACAGTGTTGCATGACCGCGCAATTGTCATTCAAAGTGTGACAGCTGAAAATTGTCCTAGGCAGGAAGGGGGGAAAGTGCTCGGTATGGAAGGGGTTAAACTCAGCATTCATCCTGCCATGTAATGAGCTCAGGTAGGACTGTTAGCTACTTCAGTTCCCAAACTACCCCCCCCCCCCACACTTTTCTTTTTCCCCTACCTTACTTCTCCTCTTCTTCTTCTCCTACATTTCTCTGCTCTCTCCTCTATCTCTAAAAATATATATATAGAACGGAAAATGAGATTCCCTTTCCCACCGACAACAAAGGCCCCCTGTAGGCATTTATAGGCAATTTCCCAGGTTGAAGCAATCCGGGTCGCCCCGCTTACAGCCAATTCCCCAGTCTGGTTTTTACACATTATTACTGAGCTTGTCCCTTCTTTGGAAGACCCAAACTCCCGATGTGTTACACTCTGTTTATCGTGCTACCAGTTAGGGACTGATATGATATACTGTTGCCTGTCAAGTGTACTGTTCATTCTTTTTTTTTATGTTTTTTTGTACACTTTGTAGCTATAAATAAAGGGCCAGAGTCACATAGATCGGCACCGGCGCAGTGTATCTAAGATATGCTACGCCGCCTTAACTTACTTGGCTTTGTTTCAAATCCACAACGAATTTGCGCCATAAGTTACGGCGGCGTAGTGTATCTCTGGCGGCGGATTTCAAATCAGCGATTAGGGGGCGTGATTCATTTAAATGAAGCGCGTCCCCGCACCGAATGAACTGCGCATGCTCCGTTTCTAAATTTCCCGCCGTGCATTGCGCGAAATGACGTCGCAAGGACGTCATTTTTTAAACTTAGACGTGACTTACGTCCATCCTGATTCACGGACGACTTACGCAAAAAAAAGAAACAATTCTAATTTCGATGCGGGAACGACGGCCATACTTAACATGGCAAATCTAACTATACGCCGCAAAAAAGCAGCTTTAACTATACGCCGGAAAAAGCCGACTAGAGACGACGTAAGAGAATGCGACGGCCGCGCGTACGTTCGTGGATCGTCGGAAATAGCTAATTTGCATACCCGACGCGGAAAACGACGCGAACTCCACCCAGCGGACGCCAAAGTATTGCATCCTAAGATCCGAAGGCGTACGAAGCCGTACGCCTGTCGGATCAAACCCAGATGCCGTCGTATCTTGGTTTGAGGATTCAAACTAAAGATACGACGCGGGAAATTTGAAAGTACGCCGGCGTATCAGTAGATACGCCGGCGTACTTCTTCTGTGAATCTGGCCCAAAGAATTTAAAAAATTGGACATTCAAACTAGAGACATCTTCACCTTATTTAATAAATTTGCAAAGTTAAAAAATATTGCTTTTTTTTTCCAAAATTGTCGCTGTATTTTTGTTTATTAGTGCAAATAACGTGATTTGTTTGGGAGCCACGTCGCAGGACCGCGCAATTGTCAGTTAAAGTGCCAAATCGCAAAAAGTGCTCTGATCATTTGTGTGACAGACTCACCCGGGACATCCCCGGACCCTCTTATGTCTAAAATCATCCTATGTCCACTAGGGGCATAGGATGACTGAGAAATGATATCTTGGACTACCTGAGATGGGATTATTATGTAGTTATTATCCACAATATATTCCAGAACTCTTTACTGTTTGTTGATTCTGAACTCAACTGATTAATTGTAAGAGTGACTCATTCATAATGTTGGGACACATACTGTTAGATGCTAATGTCACAAACTCCAGCCATCTGTCTGTTCTCTGTGCTAATTGACCCTGCTATTGTGTGAAGATGTCTTGTGTTTACACTTATGATAATGTGTATTGTATAGCAGGTGAGCGAGGAGACGTGACGTCTACTCTGAGTCGCCTAGTCTGGGTAAATGATTAGTTAATTAGCTCATGTTAATTTATGTTCTGGCTACCTCCTCTTTAAACTGTATATAAGGTTGTATTCTTGGTTCTATTAAACACTCCTAGCCAGATTCAGGTACGTTTACGCCGGCGTATCAGTAGATACGCCGTCGTAACTCTGAATCTACGCCGGCGTTAATTTAAGCGTATTCTGGAAACCAGATACGCTTAAATTAGGCTAAGATACGAGCGGTGTAAGTCTCCTACGCCGTCGTATCTTAGGGTGCAATTTTCCCGCTGGCCGCTAGGTGGCGCTTCCGTTGAGTTTGGCGTAGAATATGTAAATGACTAGATACGCCGATTCACGAACGTACGTGCATTTTTTTTACGTCGTTTACGTATGGCTTTTTCCGGCGTAAAGTTATTCCAAAAAATAGCTGGCCTAGCCAATGTTAAGTATGGCCGTCGTTCCCGCGTCGGAATTTGAAAATTTTACGTTGTTTGCGTAAGTCGTCCGTGAATGGGGCTGGACGTAATTTACGTTCACGTCGAAACCAATATGTCCTTGCGGCGTACTTTGGAGCAATGCACACTGGGATATGTACACGGACGGCGCATCACGTCGGGTCACCAAACATTAACATAAAACACGCCCCCCCCATCCTCATTTGAATTAGGCGCGCTTACGCCGGCCCCATTTATGCTACACCGCCGTAAGTTAGGAGGCAAGTGCTTTGTGAATACAGTACTTGTCTCTCTAAATTAAGGCGGCGTAGCGTAAATACGATACGCTATGCCGCCTTAAAGATGCGCGCCCCTACCTGAATCTAGCTATCCATGTTCAGCAGACAAACAAGTCTCGTCTCGTTGTGTGCTTGTGAGCAGCTGGAATATCTGATATCTATATCCAGACTTTTAAGAAGCGGTATATGACGGAAGCACTCAAGCGGAGTGTGGGACGTTCCGTTACAATTTGGCAGCCAAATCTTCCGGGGCTGAAGTGGTTAAAGAAGGGTAAGCCAGCATTGAAGACAAACCACGCAGTGGGAGACCATCAACTGCAATCACTGACACAATCACATGATCATCAGCGAGTGAAACTCAAGGACAGCATGTCGCTTCTGCTTGGGATCTATTATTTACAGTTGAAGAAGGAGGAGATGGAGAAGATGGAGAAAAAGAAGGAGGAGAAGAAGAATGAGAGTCAGCAAGTGAGAACTTAAAGTCGGCATGTTGCTTCTACTTGGACTCCATTATTTATAGGAGAAGGATTAGAAGAAGAAGTAGGAGAAGGAGAAGTAAGGTGAAAAAGGAGAAGAAGAAGGATAGTCAGTGAGTGAAACTCAACGATAGCATTGTAGGAGTAGGAGAAGGAAAATGTAGGAGAAGAAGAGGAAGGAGGAGGAGAAGAATTAAGGAGAAGGAGGAGAAGGATAGTCAGTGAGTGAAACTCAACGCCAGCATGTTGCTTCTACTTGGAATCCACTATTTTTAGGAGAAGGATTAAGAGAAGAAGTAGGAGAAGGAGAAGAAGAGGAAGGAGAAGAAGGAGAAAGAGGAGAAGAAGGATAGTCAGTGAGTGAAACTCAACGACAGCATATTGCTTCTACTTGGACTCCATTATTTATAGGAGAAGGATTAAGAGAAGAAGTAGGAGAAGGAGAAGTAAGGTGAAAAAGGAGAAGAAGGATAGTCAGTGAGTGAAACTCAACGACAGCATGTTGCTTCTACTTGGACTCCATTATTTATAGGAGAAGGATTAAGAGAAGAAGTAGGAGAAGAAGAGGAAGGAGAAGTAAGGAGAAAAAGGAGAAGAAGAAGGATAGTGAGTGAAACTCAACGATAACATGTTGCTTCTACTTGGACTCCATTATTTATAGGAGAAGGATTAAGAGAAGTAGAAGAAGAAGAGGAAGGAGAAGTAAGGAGAAGGAGGAGGAGAAGAAGAAGAAGAAGGATAGTTTGTGAGTGAAACTCAACAACAGCATGTTGCTTCTACTTGGAATCCATCATTTAAAGAAGAAGGATTAGGAGAAGAAGAAGTAGGAGAAGGAGAGGAAAATGAAGTAGAAGAGGAAGGAGAAGTAAGGAGAAGAGGAAAGAGATGTAAGGAGAAGGAGGAGAAGAAGGATAGTCAGTGAGTGAAACTCAACAACAGCATGTTGCTTCTACTTGGACTCCATTATTTATAGGAGAAGGATTAAGAGAAGAAGAAGTAGGAGAAGGAGAGGAAAATGAAGTAGAAGGAGAAGAGGAAGGAGAAGAAGAAGAACGAGAAGAAGGATAGTCAGCGAGTAAAACTCAACGATAGCATGTTGCTTCTACTTGGACTCCATTATTTATAGGAGAAGGATTTAGAGAAGAAAAAGTAGGAGAAGGAGAAGAAGAGGAAGGAGAAGAAGAAGTAAGGAGAAGGAGGGAGAAGGAGGAGAAGAAGAAGGAGAAGTAAGGAGAAGGAGGGAGAAAGAGGAGAAGAAGAAGGAGAAGTAAGGAATAGGAAGAGAAGGTTAGTCAGTGAGTGAAACTCAACAACAGCATGTTGTTTCTACTTGGAATCCATTATTTATAGGAGAATGATTAAGAGAAGTAGAAGAAGAAGAGGAAGGAGAAGTAAGGAGAAGGAGGAGAAGAAGAAGAAGGATAGTTTGTGAGTGAAACTCAACAACAGCATGTTGCTTCTACTTGGAATCAATTATTTACAGAAGAAGGATTAGGAGAAGAAGAAGTAGGAGAAGGAGAGGAAAATTAAGTAGAAGAGGAAGGAGAAGTATGAAGAAGAGGAAGGAGATGTAAGGAGAAGGAGGAGAAGAAGGATAGTCAGTGAGTGAAACTCAACAACAGCATATTGCTTCTACTTGGACTCCATTATTAATAGGAGAAGGATTAAGAGAAGAAGTAGGAGAAGAAGAAGAGGAAGGAGAAGGAGAAGAATAAGGAAAGTCAGTGAGTGAAACTCATCGACAGCATGTTGCTTCTACTTGGAATCCATTATTTACAGAAGGATTAGGAGAAGAAGAAGTAGGAGAAGGAGAGGAAAATGAAGTAGAAGGAGAAGAGGAAGGAGAAGAAGAAGGATAGTCAGCGAGTAAAACTCAACGATAGCATGTTTCTTCTACTTGGACTCCATTATTTACAGAAGAAGGATTAGGAGAAGAAGAAGTAGGAGAAGGAGAGGAAAATTAAGTAGAAGGAGAAGAGGAAGAAGGAGAAGGGGGAGAAGAAGGATAGTCAGCGAGTAAAACTCAACGATAGCATGTTGCTTCTACTTGGACTCCATTATTTATAGAAGAAGGAGAAGCAGTAGGAGAAGAAGAAGAGAAAGAAGAAGAGGAAGAAAAAGAAGGAAAAGGAGAAGAAGAAGGAGAGTTACTATAGAGGAAGAGTTACTTAACCAATGTGTGAAATTTGAACAACCTATGTAAGTTAATAAAAAAGTTATGCCTGCTTTTGCAATACTTTCAATTCAGCCCTCGTAGTTTGTGAAGGCCTTTCCAGTCTCGGAAGGCTGGGACTCTATGGACAATGTAAATCAAGCACCTATTAGCAACTTCTGGTGTTCCCACATGGCTTTGGGACATAGCTGTGGGCCATGCCACATCACCAGCTTGGAGCTAAAGTCAATGCTTTCTGAATGTTTGGTCCGGGGGGCTCCGGAGACACTTCAAAGATTGACTGTTGTGCCTCGTATTGGGTATTAATATTAATTGGACGTGGTCTTTCATACACAACAGGTTCTCTTTAAGGGGAAGATAAAGAAGGAAACGGGAACCTCAGAGTGAATCATCAGTGGCAGAGAAAAGAAGTATAGCTGCCATTATATTTGTGTGTTCTGAAAGATTGTACATTTCCTCCAAGCACACAATGAATCCTCTTCGGAGAGCAGCCTCGACAAACGCCCTAATAACATGGTATGTCACTTTTTAAAGGCTTAATAAGAGTCGGATAAAATAGCCATTTTCCGGCGTGAGTCAGCTGGGACAGCAAGAGGGTTTTAGACCTAAATCAATGTATTGATGTGAGTTGGTGCTATAAAGGAAAACTTTGCTTTTAGTGAAGTGGTCCTTTATGAGGATAAGGGGCCATATTCTGAGTATAGTTACGACGGTGTATCTCAGGATACTCCATCGTATCTCTCTTTTTTGGCCCGCGTATCTATGCGAGTGATTCTTAGAATCATTTTCGCATAGATACGCTTAAGATCCGACATGTGTAAGTCACTTACACTGTCGGATCTTAAATGTAATTACCCAGCCGGCCACTAGGTGGCGTTTACGTTCAGGTCTCATTTGTTTATGCAAATGAGCCTGATACGCCGATTCCCGAACGAATTTGCGTTGCGTAACCGTCGCTAACGACGTTTGCGTAAGCGTAAGGTTACCCCTGCTATATGAGGGGTAACCTTACGCCAGTCCCACGTAGGCCATGTTAAGTATGGCGTCGGGTCCGCGTCTTTTCCCGTCGGGTACGTCGTTTCCCTAAGTCGTTCTTGAATACGACTTTACGTCAATGACGCACACGTCGGCGTCATTGACGTTTTACGCCGAGAACTGGAGCATGCGCACTGGGCTATTTTAAGCCCGGGGCATGCGCAGTTCGTTCGAATCGGGGGCGCGCTTAATTTAAATACAAGCCGCCCCCTTGGAGTTACGCGGGGATACGCCGGGCCAATTACACTACGCCGCCCCAAACTACGGAGCAAGTGTTTGGGGAATACAGCACTTGCTCCTGTAGGTTGGGGCGGCGGAGTGTAAATGGCTTACGCGACGCCCACCGAAATCTACGGGAATATGGCCCAAGATACCTACCAAAACACGGGAAATCTTCACTGTATGGCCCTGCCCGCCGCGACACTGCCCTTGTATAAAAAAAGACCCAACCGCACCCTTTCCATATTGTGCATGAGCACCACTGTCTCCATTTATATCCAAGGCTGCATATGAAGTCATTGTGGCCCCAGCCACCCAGAAGAGTACAGTCCCTTCCGATAAAATGCACATGTGTAGTAGGAGCTAAACTGGGCTGGGACTTTTTTGTGTGGTACTGGGCAGGACTGCATTACAACTACATGGTGAAGATCTCTGGAGCAGGGCTGAGGGTATGTGTATAGCTACACTATATTGCCAAAAGTGTTGGTACACCTGCCTTTACATGAACTTTAATGGCATCCCAGTCTTAGTCCGTAGGGTTCAATATTGAGTTGGCCCGCTATTTGCAGCTATAACAGCTTCAACTCTTCTGGGAAGGCTGTCCACAAGGTTTAGGAGTGTGTCTATGGGAATGTTTGTCCATTCTTCCAGAATGGAGGTCAGAAACTGATGTTGAACGAGAAAACCTGGCTCGCAGTCTCTGCTCTAATTCATCCCAAAGGTGTTCTATCGGGTTGAGGTCAGGCCAGTCAAGTTCCTTAACCCCAAACTCCCTCATCCATGTCTTTATGGACCTTGATTTGTGCTCTGGTCCAAATCATTTGGTTGAGGGGGGATTATGGTGGGGGCTGTTTTTCAGGGGTTGGGCTCGGCCCTTAGTTCCAGTGAAGGAAACTCTTAAGGCGTCAGCATACCAAGACATTTTGGACAATTTCCTGCTCTCAACGTTGTGGAAACAGTTTGGGGATGGCCCCAGAAGGACTGCACATCAGTACACAAAGCAAGGTCCATAAAGACATGGATGAGCGAGTTAGGGGTGAAGGAACTTGACATCCTTACACAGAGTCCTGATTTCAAACCTGATAGAACACCTTTGGGATTATTTAGAGCGTAGACTGCGAGCCAGGTCTTCTCATTCAACATCAGTGCCTGACCTCACAAATGTGCTTCTGGAAGAATGGTCAAACATTCCCATAGACACCCTCCTAAACCTTGTGGACAACCTTCCCAGAAGAGCTGAAGCTGTTATAGCTGTAAAGGGTGGGACAACTCATTATTCAACCCTACGGACTAAGACTGGGATGCCATTAAACTTCATGTGTGTAAAGGAAGGTGTCCCAATACTTTTGTCAATATAGGGTATGTGGGCTATACTGAAGTCGTGGGGAGAAATTTTAAAAGGACAACTTCCCTAAGGCTCCGTTCTCACTAGTGTGACTTGTCATGTGACTTTGGACATATAAAATTGCATTCCCATTTATTTAATGGCACCTGTTCCAATCTAGGCGACTTTAGTCGACTTTAGTCTCAACCTCCTTAAAGCGGGGGTTCACCCTGTTAAAAAAAAAAAAAATGTTTTTTTTTATTAGACCATTACATTCGGCATCGTAGCGCGAGCTACGGTATGCCGGTCTTACATTTTTTATCCCCATACTCACTGTGCTATGGCTCATTGAAGATTCCGGGGAATGGGCGTTCCTATGGTGAGAGAAGGTGATTGACGGCCGGCCCTGGCACGTCACGCTTCTCCGGAAATAGCCGAAATAGGCTTGGCTATTCACGGCGCCTGCGCATAGCCTGTGCGCAGGCGCCGTGAAGAGCCGAGACCTACTCCGGCTGTCTTCGGGGAGCGTGACGTGCCAGAGCCGGCCGTCAATCATCCTCCCTCTCCATAGGCACGCCCATTCCCCGCGGGAGTCGGATTCTTCAATGATCGATAGCACAGTGAGTACGGGGATTAAAAATTTAAGACCGGCATACCGTAGCTCGCGCTACGATGCCGAATGTAATGGTATAATGATGTGAAGGAGGGTGAACCACCGCTTTAACCGCTTCTGGACCAGCCGCTGCAGTTTTACTGCGGCAGGTTGGCTCCCCTGGGCGAAGCGACGTTGCCTTACATTGCTTTGCCTTTTGGCCACTAGGGGGCTCGCGCGGGCCTGTGGCTCGTCTCCGGAGCCAATGCGAGGCACCCGCGATCACTCGTAACAGAGCGAGAACCGGGATCTGATCTGTGTGTGTAAAGATCCCGGTTCTCTCAGGGGAGAGGAGACAGATTGTGTGTTCATACAGTGGGCCAGATTCTCAAAGAAGTTACGCCGGCGTATATGGAGATGCGCGGCGTAAGTGTAAAAATGCGCCGTCGTATCTATGCGCCGTAGTCACAGAACCAAATACGCCAGAAACAAGGCTACTCCCGTCCGTCTTAACTTGTTTAAGTTTACGCAGCGTAGGCGCATATTTACGCTGATGGCATCCTGCCCTTCCATTGAATTAGTATTCAAATATGCAAATGATGTAGATGCGCTGATTCCCGAACCTACGCGCGATCGGCGCAGAATACGCGCGGTGCCCGTAAGACAAATTGCCGGCCTAAAGTTACTCCTTATAAAGTAGGGGTAACTTTGCCCCAGACGTGAGTAAGTCAGCTTGAGAGCAAATACAGCAGCACCATCCCGGACGAGCTGAGCAACCACACTTATAGGACAACACATTTGTATGCCAACATGCCAGGGGCAGGCATGGTCTTAGCACTACTAGTGTGTGCAGAGGCAGAGGCAAGGAGGAGGAGGAGGGCACGTGAGAGGGCACGGGAGAGGATATACCCATCGCGCATTAGCCTCTTTGCCATGGGTGATTTGGAGGTGTATCGCCGTTTCAGATTCAGCCCTGCTGCTATCCTGGAAATTACAAGAGCCCTACAGGATGACATCACCAGCCAGACACACCGCTCACATGCAGTGCAGCCACTGGTGAAGGTCCTAGCAACACTGCATTTCCTTGCTACTGGTTCTTTTCAGCGCACAAGTGGAGCCGTGGCTGGGATATCACAAACCAGCATGAGCAGATGTGTGCACCAGGTTGTCCCCGCAATCCTCAGACGCATGGCCAACCAAATCATCAAACCCACCCAGGAGGACCTGCGGCAGAAGGCAATGCGTGATTTCTGCCTAATTGACGGATTCCCACTCACCGTGGGGGCCATTGATTGCACACATGTGGCACTACAGCCCCCCCGTGACACAGAGCACATTTATCGCAATCGGAAGCATTGGCATTCCATAAACGTACAGGTGATAGCCAAAGCCAAATACCTCATATGGCACGTCCGTGCCAAACACCATGTCCAGCCATGACAGCTACATATACCGTCAGAGCCCCATCCCAACAGAATTTGAACAGAACATGTATGGGGACAGCTGGCTGGTTGGTGAGTGACATGGGTGTCAGGCATGACTGTCCCCCCCCATGATGCAGACATCATGAGGGGCACATGCATGACTAACATCCTCCTGTCTTTTCCCTTCCAGGTGACGCGGCATATGCACTTGGGCCCCATCTCATGACTCCATTCCGGAATCCCCAAACCAGAGGAGAGAGAAGATACAATGAAGCACACGCACGTACCCGTGGAGTGGTGGAACGCACATTTGGCCTCCTGAAGTCCCGTTTCCGATGCCTGGATAAGTCTGGGGGTACCCTGATGTATTCCCCAAACTTTGTGTGCCAGATCATCGCTGCATGTTGCATACTGCACAACTTTGCCATGAGAAAGGGCCTAGAGATTGACATACGTGATGACCTGACCCCCCAACCACACAGTCCTCCCCTGACCGAGGCTACCCTGTCTGCTGATGGTACAGCAGTCAGGAGATGTCTTGTGGAACGAATCTTTGAATGTTAAACACACACATTAATCATGGCACAATGAGAATGCACGCATGCACACCACTGTGGTCCCTAGCACACACACCCCACATCCACATCACATTGGATTAGACCAAAGTACACCACACGGTACTAAGGAGCAGCAACGCCGCATCAAGGCCCCAATGATGTTGCTGTCCATTCATACGGACCTGGGGAGAACTTATCCCCAACGCCCGAGGGTGACACCCCTTACTGGCAGGAGTGTCACCCCCCCACATTCACACACCTTCACATTGTTGTACTCTGCACTACTGCCTGTGTGCATCAAAAAAAAAAAGAAAAAGCTCTTAACCAGAGCAAACATAAAAGAAAAAGCTCTTAACCAGAGCAAACATAAAAGAAAAAGCTCTTAACCAGAGCAAAAATAACTGCAAAAAAAATCACTTGCCCCGGCGCGGGCTATGCCTGGTGCCCAGGCTCCTGGCCCTCACTTGCCTGGGGGGAGCCTCAGTTGGGGGGGGGGGTGGGGCATCAGGTGGAGGAGCATCCCCAGGTCCCTCCCTGGCTGCCTGTCTGCCCTCCAATGCCACCGCTATGCGGCTGAGCACAGTCTCCAGGGAAGCTGTCTGGGCCTGTACAGCCACTCTAAGGCACTTGACCTCCCCCACAAGTTCAGCCGTGGTAGTCTGCAGCTCCCCGAGGCAGGTGACCGTTGCTGCACTGTTTACAGCCACATCCTGGATGGCATCCGGTACTGCTCCCTTGGAGGCCAGGCTGTCAGCTAGGCGCCGCAACTCCACCACTAGTTCCCCCATATGGCAGCTCTGCTGGTCCTGCTGCCTGGCCAGATTTTGTTGCAGCATTTTGGGCGCACCCCTTGTCTTACGGGTCGCCTTCCTGGGGACAGGAGTGGCTGGGGCCCTTGCATAGGGGGAGGATCTTGTGGAGCTGGATCTGAGGGGGATGGGACAGGAGGGACTGGAGAGGTTCTGGGAGGACCCTGAGGGGCTGGAGATGATGCGGGTGGTTGTTTGTGCTGGTTCTGCCAACACATGCGATTCCTCCAAAAAGAGGAACACCTCCTGTTCTGTATGGACCACCTCCTCCTCAACCACCTCCTGCACTGAGGACTGCCCACTCCCCTCCACCAAGGCCTGTTGGCTTCCCAGGGGGTCAGCCAGAGAACCAGGATGCTCGGGGGATGATATAGGACGGCCACTGGCAGCATCGGATGGCCCCGCTCCCTCCTGCACACCTGTGGATGACACAAAACATTCACATGTTGGTGGACCCACACACTTGTCACATGTTCCCTTGCCCCCCCAAACATGCTACACACCAGATAGGAGTTAAAACACATTTACCTGTCCTCATGGCCGGCTCACCTGTGTCGTAGCCCTCCAATCCCTCCACCTGCTCCCCGTACTTTTGCGGCGGGCGTAGCGTAAGCCATTTACACTACGCCGCCGCAACTTACTGGAGCAAGTGCCGTATTCCTCAAGCACTTGGTCCGTAGTTTGTGGCGGCGTAGTGTAAAAGGCCCGGCGTATCCCCGCGTAATTCAAAGGGGGCGGCTTGTATTTAAATTAAGCGCGCCCCCGTGCCGATCGAACTGCACATGCGCCGGGCTTAAAATAGCCCAGTGTGCATGCTCAAGTTCTCGACGGAAAACGTCAATGACGCCGACGTGTACGTCATTGACATAAAGTCGTATTCAAGAACGACTTAGGAAAACGACGTACCCGACGGGAAAAGACGACGCGGACCTGACGCCATACTTAACATGGCATACGGCGGACTGGCGTAAGGTTACCCCTCATATAGCAGGGGTAACCTTACGCAAACGACGTAAGCGACAGCTACGCAACGCGAATTCGTTCGGGAATCGGCGTATCAGGCTCATTTGCATAAACAAATGAGACCTAAACGTAAACGCCACCTAGCGGCCGGCGGCGAATTACATCTAAGATCCGACAGTGTAAGTCACTTACACATGTCGGATCTTCAGCGTATCTATGCGAAAATGATTCTAGGAATCACTCGCATAGATACCCGGGCCAAAAAACAGAGATACGACGGTGTTTCCTGAGATACACCGTCGTAACTCTGCTGAGAATCTGGCCCCCTGAAGGCAGCGGGAAATGACTTGCTCCTCCTCAGTCAGCCGGATCGTACAGGGTGGCCCCCCTCCAGTGCCCCTGGAATGCTTGTTAATCTTGGCAAGCTTGCTTCTCACCAAACCATGCAGGTCATTCATTTTTTTTTTTTAATGTCCTGGGGGGTCCTGACCTCATGACCTAAGGCATTCACTTGGCCAGCTATCCTCATGAGGATCTCATCCTTCTTGGACTTACTGGTGCTGCCACTATCTGCACCATGGAGGCGAGCATCATACCTCTCCATGGCAGATACAATGATTGCCCTCTCCTCTGGGGAGAAGTTTTTCTTCCGTCTCTCCTTCCTGGGACCAGGCATAGCAAAGCAGCAATGTCAAAATATCACAGACACCACCAACCCTAAAAATGGAGTAACTTTGCGCTCGACGGGCGCATGTGGTGACGCTTTTATGCACTGGGCCGGCCCATCTCAGGGTGAGTTACACCTAATCTTGCTTTGCGCATGCGCAGAGGGGCGGGGCACGCCCGGCGCATGCTCCGTTCGGTCCGGACTTCATTTGCATGGGGTCACGCTTCATTAGAATGGATCACGCCCACTTCCCTCCTACCTTCACTTGCGCCGGCTTACGCCGACACATTTAAGTTGCGCTAGCGCATCGTAGGACACATGTGGTCCGGGAATATGGGACTTCTCTGATGCGCTACGCCTGACTAAATATGCGCCGATCTACGAGAATTTGGCCCAATGTCTCCTCTTAGGAAGTCCCACCCCCCTACAGTTAGAACACACCTAGAGAAAACATTTAACCCCTTGATCGCCCCCTAGTGTTAACCCCCTTGATCGACCCCTAGTGTTAACCCCTTTGATCGCCCCCTAGTGTTAACCCCTTCCCTGCCAGTGACATTTATACAGTAATCCGTGCATTTTTATAGCACTAATCTCTGTAAAGTTCTCAACGTTTCCAACACCTTGTTGTGTGTATGCCACCAAGAATGAAGACAAAAGGGGGTCCAACCGTTACTAGCAAGGTATACCTAATAAAGTGGCCGGTGAGTGTATAGATAGGTATATACACACAGTATATACCCACAAAGAGATAAGTACATAGAGATTTATTTATTTATTTTTAGTGTGTTGTTACATAACCGGCGTTGTGTAAGTCTTTTATAAATGGTATCAATTGTATTTATTTACCGTTCTTTTTTTTTTCTGTATCTTTTCAGGATGAGCGGAAAAACAACTAGTGTATAAACAGCAATTATTTCTGAGCAGGATTCATTATTATTCTGAGAGCAGAGCTGTAGCCGGTGCAGCTGTTAGTACAGCTGTGAATGAGTCCGCTACATCTATAGTGCATAATTTAACAGCTCAACGATTGTTAGAGTATGAAGGATCGGACTGAAGAGGGAGGATGTGTTAAAATGTATTTAAATCCTAACAATGAACTTCTCTTATTTGCTCCTGTTGGTCTGTTAAATATACCGCTGAAAGTGTTTTGTTATAGCTGTTTAATAAGGGCAAAAAAATACCTGTTGATCCTCCCAGAAATCCGGTGGGCTTGTATCTTCCTGTACTGAGCTGTGGATGCTGCACTAACATCTCAGACATTGTTATCAGCCCATATAGATCCTATTTGTGAACCACAGAACACCTCAGACCCGGACATTTCTGACACCTTTTCTATTACTTAGAACCCCCAAACTTATATTTTTATATATATATATATATATATTTTTTTTTTATTTATTTATTATTATACTGTGTGTGTATATATATATATTTATTTATTTTATTATATATATATATATATATATATATATATATATATATATATATATATATATATATATATACAATTATATATATATATATTATTATTGTGTGTGTGTGTGTGTGTGTGTGTGTATATATTTATTATTATTATAATATATATACAATATTATTATTATTTATTATATCAATTGTGTATAATATATATATATTATACACGATTGATATAATATAATAAATAATAATAATAATAATAATAATAATAATAATAATAAAAATAATAATAATAAATATAAATGTATACACACACAATAATAATAATATAATATTATAATTAAAATTATATTATTATTATTATTATTATTATTAGTGTGTGTGTGTATATATATATATATATATATATATATATATATATATATATATATATATATATGTATATATATATATATATTATACACAATTGATATATATATATATATATATATATATATATATATATATATATATATATATATATATATATATATATATATATATATAAATAAATAAATAAATAAATTAGTATATATAATATTATTATTATTATTTATTATATTAATATATATTATACACAATTGATATAATAATAACAATAATATTATATTTATATTATAATAATATTAATAAACTATATATATTATTATTTATTATTATTATTTATTAAATGGTATAATAATTATTAATAAAATGGTGGTTGTTTTTTTATGTCACACGGTTTTTGCGCAAAGGTTTTTCAAACGCAATTTTTTGGGGGAAAAAAATATACACTTTAATACATTTTTATTATTTTGTCGTGCACCGAAATGGAAACCTAAACCGAAAATGCAGGATGCATATACAGTAAACCTTGGTTTGAGAGCGTTTTGCAAGAAAAGCAACATTTTTTAATAAATTTTGCCTTGATAAACAAGCGATGTTTTGATATAAGAGTAGCGTCATGTCACAACTGAGTATAAAAGAGAAGAGAGGAGCCTCTAAGTGTAGCAATATGGTTACATTTAATGAAGGTACAACATTTAGCAACTTATTGCTACACTTGGAGGCGCCTCTCTTCTCTTTTATACTCTGCAAAAAAAACTGCTTTGATATACAAGTGCTTTGGATTACAAGCATGTCTCTGGAACGAATTATGCTCGCAATCCAAGGTTTTGCTGTACATGTATGCTTGTACACATGACTGTGTTTGGATCTACAGAGGCAGATCTTGTATTCCATGGGTCCTGCCATCCCTCTCCGGTCTTCATTAGTCAGTCTGGCCCACGTTATGAAGGATCCTTCGTTCTGGGGACATTAAAGTATAATGAGGGCCGAGTACTGAAGCCTCTGGGATCTCCAGTCCATCTATAATGTACAATGTGCGTATGTAGAGGATCATCAGATATGGTGGGTGACGTAGAAAGGACTCAATGCTGAATAAAAAAGAG
This sequence comes from Rana temporaria, assembly GCF_905171775.1. Classification (NCBI taxonomy): domain Eukaryota; kingdom Metazoa; phylum Chordata; class Amphibia; order Anura; family Ranidae; genus Rana; species Rana temporaria. The sequence goes on from NC_053493.1 coordinate 16,845,983, forward strand.
GGGAGGGTAATCATTATTCCAACTTCACAAGGAAAGACAGATCAAGGAGATCGACACAGCTTGATCGGTGCTGCAGAATATTGCTTAAAAGGAAACTACTTTTTTTATTTATTTTTTATTTATAAAAATGAAATCACTTTTGTATTTTATTTGTGAAATGTTTTGATTGCAAATGTTTTCAGTTGACCAAACATTTACCGTATATACTCGAGTATAAGCCGATTTTTTTTCAGCACATTTTTTAGTGCTGAAAATGCCCCCCTCTGCTTATACTCGAGTCACCTGATCTCCCGGATTTTGGGGACCCGGTACCGGCCGGCCGTAGTTTGGACCCCAAACTTGGCACACATGTAGCCCAACTCTTCCTCTACATGTGTGCAAAGTTTGTTTTCCGGGGGACCTACTGCCGGGGAGCATCGATTTTTCAAAGCTGTGCACCCCTTCCATAGACTCCCATGTTAAACGGTAATTTCTCTGGTTATTTTGGGGACCCGGTACAGGCCGGTCGTAGTCGTAGGTCTACTGGACTCGGAGTGTGCAAAGTTTGTTGGCTGGGGGACCTACGGCTAGGGAGCACCAATTTATCAAAAGGAAGGGACCCCTTCCATAGACTCCCATGTTAAAACATCAGTCTAGTCATGGGCACAGTGAGGCATGGGCACAGTGAGGCATGGACATGGGATACAGTAAGGCATGGGCATAGTGAGGCATGGGCACAGTGAGGCATGGGCACAGTGAGGCATGGACATGGGACACAGTGAGGCACAGTGAGGCATGCACATGGACACCCTAGGCTTATACTCGAGTCTATACGTTTTCCCATTTTTTTGTGGTAAAATTAGGTGCCTCGGCTTATATCCGGGTCGGCTTATACACAGGTATATACGGTAAGTATGTTTGATATTCTTTCTTAAGCTGGCCATACATTTTACAATTTTCTTATTCAATTTTTTTTAGATTTACCTTCAACTATGTAGTATAAGGACCAGCCTGATTGCATACAAATAGAAAGTGTTTAGGTTTGACCTCAAATTATATGGCTTTTGTTAGGGCTGCACTGACATCGATACCGGTATCGGTGCCGATACTAAGCATTTGCACGAGTATTGATGCAAATGCTCCGATACCTGAAACTGATACTTTCAGCTGTCAGTGGGATTCCCCCCACTAGCAGCTGAAATGTAAAAAAAAAAATCATAAATGCGAAAATTCATAAATTCGAAAAAAAAAATCGCAATTTCTTAAATTCGTCATTTCAAAAATTAGTGAATTTTGAAATTCATGAATTCGTAAATTTGAAAAATCGTCATTTCATAAATTTGTAATTTCGGAAATTCCAAAATACGTAAATTCGTAATTTCAAAAATAAAAAAAATTGTAAATTCATATATTCGTAAATTTGAAAATTCATAAATTCGTAAATTTGAAAATTCATAAATTCGTAAATTTGTAATTTCGGAAATTCAAAAATTCAGAAGTGGTAAATTCATAATTTTGTAAATGCGTAAATTCGAAAATCTGAAAATAAGAAAAAAAAAAATACGAAAAATTCTAAATAATATCTAACTAACTAATAATAACTAACTATTAAATTATAGGTATTGGAATTTCCCTTCAAAATTGGCTTTTAGTGAATGTATCGAATACAAATTTATCAACAAGAGGGCCCCAAGATCCCGCCCCCTAAAAAAAAAAAACAGTGTAGTATAAATAGAAATAAGGGACGGTTTTTGAAAAGTCCTTTATTAAAGCGGGGATTCACCCTATTAAAAAAAAAAAATTATTCTAGCATAAAATTTGGCATCGTAGCGCGAGCTACAGTATGCCGGTCTTACATTTTTTTATCCCCGTACTCACTGTTTAATCCTACCTAGACGATTCCGACTGCCCACGGGGAATGGGCGTTCCAATCCAGACGGAAAGTGATTGACGGCCGGCTCTGGCGCGCCACGCTTCTCCGGAAATAGCCGAAATAGGCTTGGCTCTTCACGGCGCCTGCGCATAGCCTGTGCGCAGGCGCCGTGAAGAGCCGAGACCTACTCCGGCTGTCTTCGGGGAGCGTGACGTGCCAGAGTCGGCCGTCAATCACCCTCCCTCTTGCTAGGAACGCCCATTCCCCACGGCAGACGGAATCGTCTAGGTACGATTAAACAGTGAGTACGGGGATAAAAAATGTAAGACCGGCATACTGTAGCTCGCGCTACGATGCCGAATTGTATGCTGAAATGTTGTTCTGCAGGGTGAACCACCGCTTTAAATGTGAAGAATGTCCACCGTTGTTTCTCCAATGTGTTTTCTTCCTCCGCTCTTCTCCCTCTGGTGATGTGTTCTTCCTCCGGTCTTCTCCCCCCGGTGATGTGTTCTTCCTCCGGTCTTCTCCCCCCGGTGATGTGTTCTTCCTCCGGTGCTGTCTTCTCTTCCACTACTGTCTTCTCCAGGGCTGCTGTCTTCTCTACCACCGACCAGGTCCTCCCGCCTTGGTGCCACCTTGAGACATCTCTCTGATGTCTGCCAGTTCTTATATAACCATGAGGCGTGGTCATCTGGTGATGTCGCCATAAGACTCCGCCCCTTGTGACGGTATGGATTTTTATTTTTTTTTTGCAATGGGGTTTCCCCTCAAGATCCTCAGAGCACATGTCGCATGCCACAAGTCGGATAAGTTAAGGTGATGATCCTGACTTTCATTCAAATCAATGGGCTGAAATCCTGCCCAAGTCGGACCAAAGTAGTCCAGGAAGCATTTTCAAAATCGGACCGACACAAGTTGGACTAGTTAACCACTTAAGCCCCGGACCATTTGGCTGGCCAAAGACCAGGCCACTTTTTTGCGATTCTGCACTGTGTCGCTTTAACTGACAATTGCGCGACGTTGTAACCAAACAAAAATTGGACGTCAAACGTCCCGCGGCGAGGTATTGGACCAGTGAGACGTCCATCACAGGCTCCAGAAGGCGGGACCTGCTGCTATGGCACTCGGCAGGACTCGGTTCGGCGGCGCTCGGGATCAGACCGTTCCCGTCGGTCGCCGCTCGGCTCGGGGCTCACAATGGAGAGCCTGCATGCCTCAGACTCGGGGCTTTTCGGGGACCCATTCGGGGGGCTCCAGCCACCCAAGCCCAGGCCTCCCGACGCCCCTGACTTATACACTGACCACCAATGTAAGGGAACAATTCTACACTGACCACCAATGTAAGAGAACAATTCTACACTGACCACCAATGTAAGGGAACAATTCTACACTGACCACCAATGTAAGAGGCTACTTTCAGACTGAACACCAATGTAAAGGGACACTTCTACACTGACCACTAATGTTAGGGGGCATTTCTACCTGTGCATGCAGGTTTGTAGCAGGCAGATGTGGCTCATGACAGAACAGCACAAAGCTGACAGTGAGTAAGAAGCCAGGAGGCTGAAGTGTGTGTTTATATAGTGATGGCGAAGGGAAAATTACTGTCTGTTTAAACTTTGCCATGCCCTCAAAAGAGGCAGTCTGGAGTGGCACGTTTCTGGAAACGGCATGCACCACTTGAAACTAATCACCCTGAAAGTTTACAATAGGTGTCAGTAGGAGGAGTAGTGCCCCATCATTGGTGTCAGTGGGAAGAGTAGTTCACCTTCATTGGTGTCAGTGGGAAGAGTATTGCCCCATCATTGGTGTACGTGGGAGGAGTAGTGCCCCATCATTGGTGTTAGTGGGAGGAGTAGTGCCCCATCATTGGTGTACGTGGGAGGAGTAGTGCCCCATCATTGGTGTTAGTGGGACCAGTGGCGGTGCGTCCATGGAGGGCACAGGAGCGCCGCCCCCTCTCTCCTGCACCGCCACTGAAAAACAATACATAGATTCATGCATTGCATAAATCTATGTATTGCCGCTGCCGCCCACTATTCAGGTGTCTGGCCCCCCTGGTGAGCGCCGGCCATCTGAATAACAGCAGTTAGTTGGTTTTTGGATGTGTCTATCAGAGCCAGCGGCTGAGGGCTGTAATCGGCTTCCAAACAGTTAAAGCGGAGCTTCACCCTAATTTTAAACATTACTTTATCCACATCCTTGCAACATTACATTACATATTTTTTTTTTTTGCGGCTCTAATTACCTTGACTCAGCTGTCTGAATTAGGACTTCCGGGTTTTCCTCCCGCGGGAGTAGGCGTGTACTTTGCTTTCCCTGGTGGCGCTATGTATGCTGGGAGGTCTCCGCAAGTGTCATGCTTCCTAGGAGACAAAGCGCAGCGCCGTCCAGCGAGACACTGCTACCCGGAAGTCTGTGCTTGTGGGCTTCAGTATGCCCACAAGTAAAATGGCAAATCCCAGGATCAGTCTATCTAAGTTTTTCTTTTTAACGAAAACGGACGGGGGATGATTTTAATCGCCGGACGAGTGAGTAGTAAATTGTTATAGGAAACCACAATGAATGGGCTTAACAAAAAACGTCTGGACCGCGGAAACCCCGCTTTATCCAGGGGACGCAGGGGGTGTGCGTTCTCTGGTTCACACTGACAGGCGTCTTAGCCAATCAGGTTCAGCGGTTCTGGTTACCGGTAACCTGATTGGGTGAAGCGATATCGAGGTCGGTTCTACTTCGAGGGATCGTGGAGGAAGATCTAAGGATGGCTGACCGAGAAAGGTAAGTGCCAGGCGGGGGGGGCAATCTGGCGGCATTTTAGGGGCAAACTGGCGGCAATTGATGGGCACAGTGGCTGCGTTTGGCACGGCACAGTGGCGACAATTGATGGGCACAGTGTCGACAATGGCATGGCACAGTGGCTGCGTTTGGCATGACACAGTGGCTGCGTTTGGCATGGCACAGTGGCAAAAATTGATGGGCACAGTGGCGACAATGGAATGGCACAGTGGCTGCATTTGGCATGGCACAGTGGCGTCAATTGATAGCACAATGGCTGCGTTTGGTATGGCACAGTGGCGACAATTGATGGGCACAGTGGCAACAATGGCATGGCACAGTGGCGACAATTGATAGCACACTGGCTGCTTTTGGCATGGCACAGTGGCGACAATTGATAGGCACAGTGGCGACAATGGCATGGCACAGTGGCGACAATTGATGGCACACTGGCTGCGTTTGCCATGGCACAATGGCGACAATTGATAGGCACAGTGGCGGCAATGGCATGATACAGTGGCGACAATTGATGGGCACAGTGGCGACAATGGCATGGCACAGTGGCTGTGTTTGGCATGGCACAGTGGCGACAATTGATGGCACAGTGGCTGCGTTTGGTATGGCACAGTGGCCACAATGTCATGGCACAGTGGCGACAATTGATGGCATGGCACAGTGGCGACAATTAATGGACACAGTGGCAACAATTGATGGCACAGTGGCTGCGTTTGATGGCATGGCACAGTGGCGACAATTGATGGGCACAGTGGCTGTGTTTGATGGCATGGCACAGTGGCGACAATTTTATGGCACAGTGGTCCTCCGGACCGTTCCCGCGGATAAATCCTCTGGCGGATTTTGATCTGATGGTTGTACTAACCATCAGATCGAAATCTGCGCGGAATCCATCTGCGGTGACGTGTCGCGCCGTCGCCGTGATGATGACGCGGCGACATGCGCGATGCTGGAAGATAAAGACTTCCACGCATGCGTCGAATCATTACGACGCATGCGAGGGAGAGGGGCGGACGGATTGATCCGGTGAGTCTGTACAGACCACCGGATCAATCCGCTGGACAGGATTCAAGCGGATAGATTTCTTAGCATGCTAAGAAATTTTTATCGGCTGGAAATCCGTCGGCTCAAATTTTTTCCGCCGATAAATGTCCGCTCGGACGTACACACCACCGGATCTATCCGCTGGAACTGATCCGCGGATCAATTCCAGCGGATAGATCCGGTGGTGTGTACGAGGCCTGAGGCTGCAATTGTTTTTTTTTTTTTCGTTTGTTTGCGCCCCCCCAAAAATTTTGAGCACCAGCTGCCACTGAGTGGGACTAATAGCGCCATATGGGCCAGTTAAAAGCAAGCAAAGGGCCACATCTAGCCTGCGGACCGCAGTTCGGAGACCACTGGGTAAGACACGGTTAAACCCTTCACCAAAGGCGTTTGGTTGAAGCCGCTTCTCATCTATAAAGTGTTGCACTTTCAAAACATATCGAAATCAATCTGCAGCACCAGACGAGGCTGATGATTTCCACCTTGGAAATTCAATATTTGACTCCCCGCCCGCCTTCTCCGGTGATTCAGGACGCCGGTAATGAGCGCTTGTCTTGGCGGAGACTCATTTTAAAACCAGATTATCTCGAGTTGGCCACGGCAGTCTGGTCTAGTCACACTTGATTTTTTTCAAAAGACTGTTTTATTTTTTTCAGAAAATTCTCTCCCATAATAAGTGCTACTTGGGAATTAGGAGGATCTCTTTAGCAGGAAACTGCAGAGCGTGGATTTTTAAAGCCCCGGACTCGGAATGCGCAGCGGATGTTGTTGCCATGGAGACAGCAGTTGTAGATGCTTTCATGTTGCAAAGTAAATTGTTATACAGGTTTGGTGATGGAACACAGACAGAGGAGATGAAAGGAGACATGGACACCCTCTGCGTCCACAATTTCATGTCTACTTTCATGTGTGTGTGTGTATATATATCTTTTTTTTTCATTTTGGCATAACATGGGCAAATAGGGTGGCACAGTGCCTCAGTGGTTAGCACTTATGCCCTGTAGCACCGGGGTCCTTGGTTCTATCTGCATGGGGTTTAAATCTTCTCCTTGTGTTATGGTGGAGTTGCTTTCATACTGAAAATTCACATTATGGTAGGTATATTGGCTCCTGCCCAGTGGCAGCTGGTGCTCAAAATTTTTGGAGGGTCGCAAACAAACTGAAAAAAAAAAAAAAACATCAAACGCAGCCACGGTGCCCATTAAACGCAGCCACTGTGCCCATCAAACACAGCCACGGTGCCCATCAAACACAGCCACTGTGCCCATCAAACGCAGCCATGGTGCCCATCAAATGCAGCCATGGTGCCAATTAAACGCAGCCACTGTGCCCATCAAACGCAGCCACTGTACCCATAAATTGCGACCACTGTGCCATCAAGCACAGCTACTGTACCCATTAATTGCTGCCAGTGTGCCCATCAATTGCTGCCACTGTGCCCATCAATTGCTGCCAGTGTGCCCATCTATTGCTGCCACTGTGCCCCATCAATTGCCGCTACTGTGCCAACCAATTGCTGCCAGTGTGCCCCATCAATTGCTGCCGTTTTTTTTTAAGTTCGGGTCCGAACCCGAACATCCAGGTGTCCGCTCAACTCTACTCGTCGCCGATCAGGTCTTAGGACTGGTCGCCAATCGGGTCTTAGGACTCGTCGCCAATCGGGTCTTAGGACTCGTCGCCAATCGGGTCTTAGGACTCGTCGCCAATCGGGTCTTAGGACTCGTCGCCAATCGGGTCTTAGGACTCGTCGCCAATCAGGTCTTAGGACTCGTCGCCAATCGGGTCCTAGGACTCGCCGCCAATCAGGTCCTAGGACTCGTCGTCATTAGGGCCTTAGGACTTGGGGCCAATCAGGTCTTAGGACTCACGGCCAATTGGGTCTTAGGACTTGCGGCCAATTGAGTCTTAGGACTTGCGGCCAATTGGGTCTTAGGATTTCCGTCCAATGGGGAATTAAGACTTGTGGCCAATCGGGTCTTAAGACTGGTGGCCAATCCGGTCTTTGGACTCCTGGCCAATCAGGTCTCAGGACCGCTTCCCGATTGGCCGGGAGGAGAAAGCGGAAGACAATAGTGAGTATTAATTTGCTAATGTCACACAACTCTGTGCGCTCTGAGCAGCTATGATTAAAGCGGGGGTTCACCCTATATAAAAAAAAAAAAAAAAAAAAAAATTTCCCCCGTACTCACTGTTATAGCGTACATAGAAGATTCCGGGGAATGGGCGTTCCTATGGACAGGGAAGGTGATTGACGGCCGGCCGTGGCACGTCACGCTTCTCCGGAAATAGCCGAAATAGGCTTGGCTCTTCACGGCGCCTGCTCATAGCATGTGCGCAGGCGCCGTGAAGAGCCGAGACCTACTCCGGCTGTCTTCGGGGAGCGTGACGTGCCAGAGCCGGCCGTCAATCATCCTCCCTCTTGCTAGGAACGCCCATTCCCCGCGGCAGACGGAATCGTCTATGTACGATATAACCGTGAGTACGGGGATACAAAAATTAAGACCGGCATAGTGTAGCTCGCGCTACTATGCCGGATTTTATGCTGCATTGTTGTTAAGGAGGGTGAACCACCGCTTTAAGCACTGTTGAAAGTGTGAAACGCGTCAGCTTTTGACCTGTACTCTGCTGTGGCTTGTATTTTTTAAATCTTTTTACAATAAAGGCTTTTTTTGGAGTGCGGCTGTCTAGAACTTTCCATTACTTAATTGGAATCCAATGTGTCCAACGCCCCGTATGTAGATTAGTGGCCCGGCGCATGGATTGGGGGGCGGCGCTCCTGCGCCCTGCACTGGATTAGGGTCTGCCCAGGCACACCCCCTGCGCACAGGTATGGCAACACCACTAGAAAGTGAACAGCACAAACAAAAAAGCGTTGACATCGATTATAGTGAGTGACGGCATGACATTCTGATCTACAAGATCTGACGGTTTTATTGTTACATAGGTTGAAAAAAGAGACAAGTCCGTCTAGTTCAACCAAGAGAAGGAAGATTTTTATATATATATATATATTGTCCGCTTATCAAGACAAATCAAATCAGTCGGGTAGAGGAAGCCCCTTCAGACAAAAACATGAATATCTTTAAACTAATGTCTTTGATTTGTAGGTTTTTATTTATTTTTTATTGTGTTTTTTATTTTTTTGTACTCATCAAGGATCTTAAGTTTCAGCCTCTCGAATTCTGCATTTATCCCGTATCCTCATCAGGGGGGTGATGATATTAATTTGCCTTTGTAATCCTCTGTGGTCGTATGTTCTCACCCCCCGGGGAGCGGAAATGCTTCTAATTAACAGCGTGTTTGTATTCCCGTTATTTTGTGCGGTTAGGAACGTTTGCTCTGGCTGTGCATACCGCAGACAATGGCTCGTCCATCAGATAAGTTATTCCCCTTTAATATCAGTCTCTTAGAAACGGCAAGAACGTGCGACAAAGTCGCTATTCAGACTCCAGGGGGCATATCCACAAAAAGCCGGCACAACTTAAAAAATCCCATTTAAGTTGCACTGCCTTAAAATTTCTACCTAAGTGCCCGATCCACAAAGCACTTACCTAGAAATTTCAGGCTGTGTAACTTAAATCCGGCCGGCGTAAGGCGTTCCTCTTCATCAGGGGGCGATTCCCATTTAAATGAGGCGCGCTCCCGCGCCGGCCGTACTGCGCATGCGCGAAGTTACGTTACGCCGAGTTTTGTGGATCGCGCCGGGTAAAAAAAAGTTGCGTCGGAAAAAAAAAAAAAAAAAATTGACAGCGTCGCTCGGCATGCATTCCTGAGGGAGAACTCCATGCCAATTTTCAAAAAAAAAAACGGCATGGGTTCCCCCCCCAGGAGCATACCAGGCCCTTAGGTCTGGTATGGGTTGTAAGGAGACCCCCCCTACGCCGAAAAATCGACGTAGGGGGTCCCCCTACAATCCATACCAGACCCGTATCCAAAGCACGCTACCCGGCCGGCCAGGAATAGGAGTGGGGACGAGCGAGCGCCCCCCCCCTGAGCCGTACCAGGCCGCATGCCCTCAACATGGGGGGGTTGGGTGCTCTGGGGCAGGGGGGCGCACTGCGGGCCCCCCCACCCCAGAGCACCCTGTCCCCATGTTGATGAGGACAGGACCTCTTCCCGACAACCCTGCCCGTTGGTTGTCGGGGTCTGCGGGCGGGGGCTTATCGGAATCTGGGAGTCCCCTCAAATAAGGGGGCCCCCAGATACCGGCCCCCCACCCTAAGTGAATGGATATGGGGTACATCGTACCCCTACCCATTCACCTGGAGGCAAAGTGATAGTTATTAAACACACGACACAAGGGTTTTTAAAATCATTTATTAGTCTGCTCCGGAGGCCCCCCTGTCTTCTTTAGCTCTAATACCAGGGGGGGCTTTTTCTTCCGCTCTCCGGGGGGGGCTTCTTCTTCCGCTCTCCGGGGGGGTCTTCTCCGCTCTCCGGGGGTCTTCTTCTATCTTCGCCGCTCTCCGCTGTTGACTCGGCGCACCCCGGTTCTTCTCCAGCTGTCCGGTGCCTTCTCCTTCAGCGCTGGCTGCCTGCTATCTTCGTGTGTTAGCTCAATTACTAGCAGGCAGCCAGCACGGTCTTCTGTGACGTCATCTTCTTCTCTTCTCTTCTTCTCCCTTCTTCCGATGTTGACCCGACGCCTCTTCTCGCTGCAATGATGGAAGCGCGTCTTGCATCTGATTTATATAGGCCTCACCGTCCCATCATGCTCCGGTAGGTACCCACGTGGTGGGTGCCTACCCACGTAATTGAGCTAACACACGAAGATAGCAGGCAGCCAGCGCTGAAGGAGAAGGCACCGGACAGCTGGAGAAGAACTGGGGTGCGCCGAGTCAACAGCGGAGAGCGGCGAAGATAGAAGAAGACCCCCGGAGAGCAGAGAAGACCCCCCCGGAGAGCGGAAGAAGAAGCCCCCCCCGGAGAGCGGAAGAAGAAGCCCCCCCTGGTATTAGAGCTAATAAAGAAGACAGGGGGGCCTCCGGAGCAGACTAATAAATGATTTTAAAAACCCTTGTGTCGTGTGTTTAATAACTATCACTTTGCCTCCAGGTGAATGGGTAGGGGTACGATGTACCCCATATCCATTCACTTAGGGTGGGGGGCCGGTATCTGGGGGCCCCCTTATTTGAGGGGACTCCCAGATTCCGATAAGCCCCCGCCCGCAGACCCCGACAACCAACGGCCAGGGTTGTCGGGAAGAGGTCCTGTCCTCATCAACATGGGGACAGGGTGCTCTGGGGTGGGGGGGCCCGCAGTGCGCCCCCCCTGCCCCAGAGCAACCAACCCCCCCATGTTGGAGGCATGCGGCCTGGTACGGCTCAGGAGGGGGGGGGGCGCTCGCTCATCCCCACTCTCATTCCTGGCCGGCCGGGTAGCGTGCTTTGGATACGGGTCTGGTATGGATTGTAGGGGGACCCCCCTACGTCGATTTTTCGGCGTAGGGGGGGTCTCCTTACAACCCATACCAGACCTAAGGGCCTGGTATGCTCCTGGGGGGGAACCCATGCCGGTTTTGATTTTACAAATTGCCGTGGAGTTCTCCCTCAGGAATGCATACCAAATGCCGATGCTAGAATTGGCGGGAATCCAAGTCGGATCCCCGTCACCTCTATGACGCGCTCGCTTGATTGTGCTTTTACATGGTGTTACTAACTTTACACTTTGTAAAAGCAGCCCTAATTTTACACTTGCAAACTAAAACTTACGGCGAAAAAACGAAGCTGAAAAGCTTTGTGGATCGCCGTAAGTGCTAATTTGCATACCCAAAGCGGCATTTCGACTCGAAATGCCCCCAGCGGCGGATGCGGTACTGCATCCTAAGATTCGGCAGTGTAAGTCCCTTACACATGTCGGATCTTCTGCCTAACTTTGGAAAACTGATTCTGTGGATCAGTTCCAAAGTTAGAACCAGGGATACGACGGCGTACGCCGGCGTATCCCTTTTGAGGATATGGCCCCAGATTCCCAGGATAAAGCTGACCCCGGCGAGGCTTTGAAGACCTATTTGTGCAAACAAACATCCACTCCAAAGACACGCTGGTAGGTTAATTGGCTTCTGCCTAAATTGGCCCTAGTATGTGAATGTGAGTTGGAGACATTAGATTGTAAGCTCCTTGAGGGTAGGGACTGATGTGAATGTACAATGTATATGTAAAGCGCTGCGTAAATTGTCGACGCTATATAAGTACCTAAAAAATAATAATAATAAAGGCACACATAGACAGAGGTCTGGATATTAAAAAAAAAATCATTGTAAGAAAGTATCAGCATTTGTGCAAAAGTTGCAAAAAATACCCTTGCCAGTTTGTTACTTTACCACTTGCCTATTGGGCACTTTTATGCCCTTCCTGCCCAGGCCAATCTTCAGCTTTCAGCGCTGTCACACTTTGAATGACAATTACGCGGTCATGCAACACTGTATCTAGATGAGATTTTAATATTTTTTTTCCACACAAATAGAGCTTTATGTTGGTGGTATTTAATCACTGCTGGGAATTTTTGTTTTTTTTTACTAGAAAAAATAAAAAAGACTGAAAATTTGGAAAATAAATAAATATTTTCTTAGTTTTTGTTAGTAGATTTTGTAAATAAGTGAATTTTTCTCCTTCATTCTTTATTTTCATGACTATGAAAATTGTAGATTCACACTGAAGGCATCAAAACTATGAATTATCACATGTGGAATTATACATAACAAAAAAGTGTGAAACAACTGAAAATATATTTCATATTCTAGGTTCTTCAAAGTAGCCACCTTTTGCAGCAGACACATCTCTACAGGGCCGGACTGGCCCACCGGGACACCGGGAAAAATCCCGGCGGGCCGGCTGCCTGGCTGCTCCTGGAGGCCGCTGTGAGGGCAGCGGCGCCTGAAAGAAATATGGCTGCGGCCGGGCCAGCCAACATTCAACCAGCGTCCCAGCGCAGTTCCAAAGCTAGCCATGCTCGGGAAAGCCCGTACACGCTCGGGAAGTTTCGGAAAGGCGGGCGCATGCGCAGTGACATGACGGCGCCGAGCGGCGCCATTTTTAAAATGCGCGCCGCACACTGAGGTGAGGTCTTACGTGTGCTGTGCCTCTTCCTACATCCCCCTCCCTGCAGGCAGCGTCTGAACTTCTGTTCCCCCCCGCAGCCCCTGACCTCCAGCCCCCCCTGCACCCTTAGACCTGTCCCCTCCTCCGCAGCCTCTGACCTTCTGCTCCCCCTCCACACCCTTTGACCTCCTGCAGCCTCCTACCTGTCCCCTCCCCACAGCCTCTGACCTCCTGCTCCCCCTCCAAACCAAGGAAATCCTTCAAAGTAGCGCTACAACAAAAATGGATGTTGGAGTCCCACAATCATGTAAGTTGAAATTTATTAAAAATTATGTCTCAAAAGCAAAATCTCAGAATGTCCAGCTATGTGATGCAAAATATGCAATACGCAATACACCAAAACAGTAGACCACAGCGCCAATACAAACACTTGAGCACTCCTTCTAAGCAAGTTCCTCTCCCACAGGCAAGGCATCTCACGTGAAGTGAACAATCCAATTGAATTCAGCATCAAACGTGGGCAGTGTTGTACACTCTTACCATGACCCTGATGGATGTGTGGGCGTTCCGGCGAACGAGGAGTTCGGTCGACCGTGGGTGAGAGGAAGCTGTCGATAACTGTGCACTGTGCTCCCCCTCCGCAGCCTCTGACCTCCTGCTCCCCCTCCGCACCCTTTGACCTCCTGCAGCCTCTGACCTGTCCCCTCCCCACAGCCTCTGACCTCCTGCTCCCCCTTGGCGGCCTCTGACCTCCTGCTCCCCCTCCGCGGCCTCTGACCTCCTGCTCCCCCTCGGCGGCCTCTGACCTCCTGCTCCCCCTCGGCGGCCTCTGACCTCCTGTCCCCCCTCCGCAGCCTCTGACCTCCCCTGTACCCTCTGAAGACTCCCTGGCCAATCAGGTCCCAGGACCCGCTTCCTGAGTGTCTGGGAGGAAAAGCAGGAAGACATTAGCGAATATTAATTCTCTAATGTCACTCAAGCAAGTGTGCTCTGCGCCCCGAGCTCACCCTTTTTTAAGCCAATTAGAGGTTCAGGCTCTAATCGTGTGCTTCAAAAAAAAAAAACCCCATTGAAATCCATGTGTCCGGTGCCCTGTATGTAGATTAGGTGCCGGACGCATGAATTAGGGGGGTGGCGCCCCTTCGCCCTGCATGAGCCGCAGCCACTGCATGGTAGCCAATCAGCTTCTAACTTCAGCTCGTTCAGTTAGGCTTTGACAATGAAACCTGAAAGCTAATTGGTTTCTATGTGAAGCTGCACCAGATTTAGCAAATAACCCCCATGGTGTCACAGCTGCGAACACGCTAGTATTTTCCTGGCACCGTCGCCTATGTTTGAGGCCCGCTGTTCACACGGAGGCACACGTGAGCGAGCGGTCGGATGAAATTACACGCTAAGTAAATCAATTTTCAGCAACATGCAATTCTCATGTCATTCTTTCACACATAAGAGATGGAAACCGGTTATCAGCGGGTAGAAGGAAATTCAGGCTTTTTACAGCCGGTTCTATGGGAAAAGCCAAGCCATAAATCCATGAATTTTACATAAGAACACAAGAGAGCAGACAGGGAGATGGAGATACAACAAGACAGGTGAATGCGCAGTAACAGGGAAGCTTAAAGAGACCCTGGGCTGGATTCAGGTAGCCGGGCGCATTTTTACGGCAGCGTAGCGTATCGTATTTACGCTACGCTGCCTTAAGTCAGAGAGGCAAGTGCTGTATTCACAAAGCACTTGCCTCCTAACTTACGGCGGCGTAGCGTAAATGGGGCCGGCGTAAGCGCGCCTAATTCAAATGAGGATGAGGGGGGCGTGTTTTATGTAAATGATTGGTGACCCGACGTGATTGACGTTTTATACGAACGGCGCATGCGCCGTCCGTGTACATATCCCAGTGTGCATTGCTCCAAAGTACGCCGCAAGGACGTATTGGTTTCGACGTGAACGTAAATTCCGTCCAGCCCCATTCACGGACGACTTACGCAAACTACGTAAATTTTTCAAATTTCGACGCGGGAACGACGGCCATACTTAACATTGGCTACGCCACCTAGGGGGCAGCTTTATCTTTACGCGGCGTATCTCTTACGGAAATGGCGTATCTTTACTGCGACGGGCAAGCGTACGTTCGTGAATTGGCGTATCTAGTCATTTACATATTCTACGCCAAAATCAACGGAATCGCCACCTAGCGGCCAGCGGAAAATTGCACCCTAAGATACGACGGCGCAGGCTGTCGTATCTTAGCTAGGTTTTAAGTGTATCTCAGTTTGAGCATACACTTAAACTTACGACGGGCTTAGATTCCGAGTTACGTCAGCGTATATCTACTGATACGCCGGCGTAACTCTTTGTGAATCCAACCCCCTGTCTACTGAAAGGAAACGCCAGCTACCTACAACAAAAACGTTATGTTCTCATCCTTCCAGTTGCCGTGTCTCCCCCCCATTAGTCTCTTCGCCATTCAATACTTTCAGAAATGTCAGATACCCATGTCCCCTGGGGGGGGGGGGGCAAACAAGCACCCATCAACCACCCCAACCCAAGCGCCACCCACCTCCCAAGCAGCACCCATCCCGCTGTTTGCCGGTCGGTCCGTTACTTACCCCATTGGTGGTGGCCACGGCGGGTGGCAGGCAGCATGGTGCTAGGGTTGCCACCTGTCCTGGATTCACCCGGACAGTCCAGGTTTTGAATCGTGTTTTCGGGTTCCAGACTACCTGAAACCCGGACTCAAATATTCAGAATGGTCTGTGGCTCCCCAAGAAACCAAGTACCACAACCGAGTGCATAGGTGTGTACATGGGCCCCATCCCCATATATGGACAGGAGAGGAGAGAGGCCTTGATCTGCTCCTCCTCCTCCTACTGCCCTTACCCCTCTGTCTGCCCACCTGAACTCCAATCCCCAGAATACTGGACCTCGGGAAAGGAATGTGTGGGCTGGAAGTTTGAAGCTCAGCAACTGGCAGATACATCATGGAGGAAAGGTGTTGATGCCTGAGCCTCCATCCTCGGGTGAGTGAGCTCACCATCCAATGTCTGCAACTGAAGTCCCCCCCCCCTTTTCTCTCCTGTATCCAAGTGAGTGAGTACACTAAGGTAAGGGGGACCCAGATGTAAGGGGTGCCCTGTGGCCTCTAATGTAAGTGGGGGCTTTGGGAACCCTAATTGAAGGGGGAATTCTGGGAACTCTGAAGTAAGTGGGACATTTGGTGAGCGGAAACCCCCTTACATTGGAGTTCCCCTTTACACCAGAGTTCACATTGTGCCCCCTTAAAAATAAAAATTTGCAGTGCGTGTGTAAAGTGTGCGGGTTTGGCTTGAAGAAAAGGTGGCAACCCTACATGGTGCAGTGGCTCTGTATCATCTCTTCCAATGGCGGCTTCTAGTTCCTCCCCTCCTCCGTCCAATAGGATCCCCTGTCTTTTCAGCCAATTGGGTGACCGGTGTTAAAACCAGCTTCCTGATTGGTTGGGAGGAGACTCTGTGTTACACCAGTGAATATTCATGGGTGGGTGGGCTCGGGGGGGAACACCCCTGGAGGGGCTTCCCCTGTGTCTCCTCCCTCCTCCCCCTCGGCGGCCAATGGGATCTCTTTTCCTCTTGGCCAATCGGGTGACGGGTCTCAGGACCCGCTTTCTGATTGGTCGGGAGGAGAATCAGGAAGACAATAGTGAATATTTATTCGCTATTGTCACACAACTGGGTGGACTCCCTGGCCAATCGGGTCCTAGGACCAGCTTACTGATTGGCTGGGAGGAGAAGAAGGAAGACATTAGCGAATATTAATTCTCTAGTGTCACACAGGTGGGTGGACTCGGGGCGCAGTGCTCTGCGCCCCAAGCCCACCCCTTTTTTAAGCCAATTAGAGCTTCAGGCTCTAATCATGTGCTTCTAAAAAAAAAAAACATTGGATTTCAATGCGTCCGGTGCCCTGCATGTAGATTAGGGGGGCGCCCCGTATGGAGGGTGGATCACCATGTGAAAACAGAAGGAAAAAAGCCAAAGAGCAGAAAACTAATGCAGCCACCACATAATATAATGATTGGTTTTGTGCAATATAATACAATTTTGGTTTTGGGTTTAATGCCGCTTTAAAGCAAGAAGCAATGAAAAAAGTGCAGCGACTAATATAAACCAATCTCCGAGTCGCTATCATTGGTTAGGCTGGTCGGTCGGTCCTCGGTGATCACCGGAGATCGGCGCCCTTCACATCGTATCTTACACCGGCACCTCCCCCCATCACCGCTATAGAGGGGCTCTTTGCCGTTGCGCCGATCCCTTCTCTTAGGTGAGGAAGAGGAAGAAATGTTTTTGAAAAGTATTCGCCGTAAAGCACAACAGCGGTTTGTTTATCCCCTCGGGGAAGCTGTGCTACAAATTAGGCGGCTCGGAATGGTACAGATCGCTGCTATGGTAACCGACTTCCTGCGCTGGTCCCTCCGCGTGGAGCCGCGCACAGGCACCTGCCGCATCTATTTATTTTTTTTACATTCTAGCGATAATGAGCGGGATTCTTCCCCCCGCTGCCTTTTCATTAATTATTGCAGAGTGTGCTATTCAGAGAACGCCGAGCGGGAACGCACGCCGGTGCCGAGCGAGGGTCGCAAGTTCGCAGCTTTTCCTATAATTACCCGGGAATGGAAATGTATAGCATCACCTCCACCGGTAGTATCGGGGAAGAGCGACAAGAGGACGTATTCAGTACATTACTGCGGAGAGATTTTTCTATCGATACAATTAGACCGATTGAGGCTCCATTCACACTTCATCGTGCGATTTCCATTGCCACCTCACAGTGCGCCTTGATATGACTTTGGAACGAGCGCGACTTTGCTGCGACTTTGGCTATGACCATGCCACTGTATGTGCTCTACAAAGTTGCATGTATATCATTCAGGTGCGACTTTCATGTGACTTTTGAGGGTTTTCCATGCCTCACATATGTGAACCAGCCTCATTGAAATCAATGGGGTAGATTCACGTAACTGCGCTTCCTCTTACGGCGGCGCAGCGTATCGTATTTACGCTACGCCGCCGCAACTTACAGGAGCAAGTTCTGTATTCACAAAGCACTTGCTCCGTAAGTTGCGGCAGCGTAGCGTAAATGGGGCCGGCGTAAGCGCACGTAATTCAAATGTGGAAGGGGGGGGCGTGTTTTATGTAAATGTATGATGACCTGACGTGATTGACGTTTATTACGGACGGCACATGCGTCGTCTGTGTACATATCCCAGTGTGCATTGCTTCCAAGTATGGCGCAACTACGTATTGGTTTCGACGTGAACGTAAATTACATCCAGCCCTATTCGCGAACGACTTACACAAATGTATGATGACCTGACGTGATTGACGTTTTTTACGGACGGCACATGCGCCGTCCGTGTACATATCCCAGTGTGCATTGCTTCCAAGTACGGCGCAACGACGAATTGGTTTCAACGTGAACGTAAATTACGTCTAGCCCTATTCGCGAACGACTTACGCAAACGACGTAAAAAAATTCAAATTTCGAAGCGGGAACGACGTCCATACTTAACATTGGCTGCGCCTCCTAATAGCAGGAACAACCTTACGCCGAAAAAGCCTAACGTAAACGACGTAAATAAATTGCGCCGGGCGTACGTACGTTTGTGAATCGGCGTATTTAGGTAATTAGCATATTCTACGCCGACAACAGCGGAAGCGCCCCCTAGCGGCCAGCGTCAGAATGCACCCTAAGATACGACGGCGTAAGAGACTTATGCCAGTCGGATCTTAGGCTAATGTCGGCGTATGTAGCTTTCTGAATACAGAAAGTAGATACGCAGGGCAGGATTTGCTCTCCCTGCCGCCCCAAGGCCAGGTTCCAAAATGCACCCCCTCCCCACCAACCGAACCCCCCCCCCCCCCAAATCAACAGAGAATGTGCGGCACAGTTAGTTCAAATATGTTTTGTTTGTTTTTTTACTTTTTTATCACTTTTTTATTTTTATTTATTTGTAGCTTGTCGCTTACTTTTTTTAATTTTTGTATCATTTTCTTTATTTTTTATCAATTTTTTTTCACTTAACTTTTTTGGATCACACAGGAGAAAACAATTTCCTGTGTGATAGCAATTGGAGGTGACATGTTCTCTTTATTGACCCTGTCATCTCCAAAACAGGAGTCCTAGCACTGTGCTAGAACTCCTGTCACAGCTGAGATGGGAAGAGCACAGCTCTCCCCTCTCACTGTGTACATTGGCAGCAGGGACAGGAGACAGGCGCAAATTCTCTCTGAAACTACCCCACTGTATTTTATAATGTTATGCGAATTGGATGCGGTTTAAGCCGCAACCAATTCGAATAGGTGTGAACCCGGCCTAACAGTGTAAGTTTTTATTAAAATCTGCAGAGCATACAGACAAATAAAAAAGTAGAAAAAAAAAAGCACATAGAAACTTTTGAGTGCATTTTACCACTTGACTATTATGTCGGGCTAATTGAACATCTGCCCAGCAGAAAAAATAATTACTAATATTTACTCATCTGTAAATAGAGAGCATAGTGCCCCCCCCCCCACCTTGAAGAACTGCAGAAATGCCATGCACCGGGGCGTTGAGTTATTGCTATGCCATCTGGCTCTGGCGGAGGACTGAAATGAAAGCCGTGTGTTTGAGCATTAATGTGTGTAATCTCGTGTCGCTCGGCTTGCTGTGGGCCCGGTGGTCACTAGCTGGATTTGCGCTGGTTGTCTGGCACGGACGTGCTTGGAATGCTCAATAAGAAAGCCTGAAAGACACGGAGGTAAGCGGCCAATTCACCCAACCCAATGAAAGGACGAGAGAGAGACGGCTCTGCAGAGGACATCAGGAAGAAGAGACATTTCTGTGACATTCTCAGTTTGAGATCACAAAATTCCTTTCAGATATTCAGTCCAAAGCCCAACTTCAGCTGTAATTTAAAGTCGCACTTATAAAAGTAAAATGTTAGCCATTTTGGTCCACCAATGCCACCGAACTTAGAGAAGCCTCAAATTTTTGGTAGCAAAATTATTTTGAGTAATGACGCTTAAAATAAACGTTATGGTTACAAACGCTACAAGGCCTATGAAGGAAAAAGCACTCCATCCCTACTGTGAAGCATGGAGGTAGATCTCGGCAGTTTTGGGGGCTACAGAAGTCAAAAGAATTTTGACAAAATTGATAGACAGATGAGTGCAGCCCACCAGAAAAATAGAGGTTACTGCATATCATTACCGCTCACTGATTGGTTGCTAGAGGCTACTACGAATCATTATTGCTCACTGATTGGTTGCTAGAGGCTACTACAAATCATTATGGCTCACGGATTGGTTGCTAGAGATTACTGCACATCATTACCTTTGTATTAAATTGTGGGTGTGGCCAAACTGCACTAACATTGAAGCATTGTTACATACCAGTGGCTAGATTCACATAGCCTGTCCTAACTTTGCGGCAGCGTAGCTTAGCGTGTTTAGGCTATGCCGCTGTAAGTTAGTGAGGCAAGTACATGATTCATATAGTACTTGCTTGCTAAGTTACGGCGGCGTAGCCTAAAGCGGCCGGGCGTGAGGGCGGCTAATTCAAATTTAGCTGAGGGGGCGTGTTTTATGTTTCCCAGTGTGCATTGCGGCTAAGTCCGCCGCACGGGCCTATTGATTTCGACGTGGACGTAAACAACATAAATCCCGATTCACGGACGACTTACGCAAACGACGTAAAATTTTCGGCGGCCATACTTTAACATTACTATTCCAACTCGTTGATGGAATAACTTTAGGCCTGATAAAGCGTTACGTAAACGGCGTATCTGTACTGCGTCGGGCGGGCGTACGTTCGTGCATCGGCGTATCTAGTGATTTACATATTCTATGCCGACCGCAATGGAAGCGCCACCTAGCGGCCAGCCTAAATATTGCACCCTAAGATAGGACGGCGCAAGCCGTCGTATCTTAGATAGGTTTAAGTGTATCTCTGTTTGAGAATACACTTAAACTTAGGACGGCGCAGATTCTGAGTTAGGTCGGCGTATCTACTGATACGCCGGCCTAACTCTCTCTGAATCTACCCATTAGACTGCATTTTAATGGTTCAAAGAATGTCAGCAAAATGGTCGGCCCTTACGCATGTTCACTTCATCAAATCTGGCCCTCTTTGAAAAAAGTTTGGACACCCTTGGGTTAGAATTATGGCGGAGCACCCCTACTGTACAGTAGTATGAGAGCAGATACTACACTTGATCTTAGCCAAAAGGCCATAAAGTTTTAGCTAAGGTTGTCCTCTGGGACTTTAAGACAGCTATGGAAATACTTCTGACTCTACAGAGGGAGATCTGTGACTAGTGAAGATCCTGATGTTTCACTTCAGCCCTTCTATACTGGAAACATCAGAATGTAGTATTCCTTAACAGAACTCTAATGGCGCCCCCTCCCAATCTCAGGAGGGCATTGCAACCTTGTGCACTTTGACACTTTGCACTGTAACAGTTGTTACCCCCTGAGGGCACTATCTTTAAGAATTTCCAGGGTTTCCATGTGAAGGCCTCCTGTCCTGACATGACCTTTCCCCAGAGAAGCGTGGTGGCATTTTGCAACGACAGGGTCAACGTGAAGATGTCCTTTCGATCGAAGGTAATGTGTTCCAATCAGTTCAGTGCAATGTCACATCCGTCTTCCTTTGTCTGGAACAATAAGTGGAAATGGAAATCATCCAAGTGATTAGATCATCTGCCCATTCACCATCTGCATATGATCAGTTGACTCCGTCCGACTTAACAAAATCATCTCCCCAACCGTCCCACCAGCGCCATCACTGTCATTCAATTAGAGTCGCATGCAAGCAAGTTATTCCTTTGAACTCCTTCTGTAACCATAAAACAGAGAGTATTCCAACTTAGCATTATAGCTTGAAGTCTATGTAAAACCTAGCAATAAACTTCTCTTATTTGCTACTTTTGGCCGGGTGACCAGTGGCATCACTAGGGTTGGTGTCACCCGGTGCGGTAAAACATGGTGTCACCCCCCTCTGTCTAGAATGCCCAGCACCAAGCAGGCAGCGCACGGGCACGGGGCGCACCCCAAACCAGCCCCTGTAAATGATAGTATAGGGCAGTATAGTGGCAAGTTAGGGTAGTATAGAGTGGTATAGTGGCAGGTTGGTGTAGTGGGGTGGTATAGGACAGGTTAAGGTGGTATAGGGCATGTTGGGGTGATATAGGGTAGTTTGGGATGGTATAGGGCAAGTTAGGGTTGCATAGGGCAGGTTGGGGTGGTATAGGGCAAGTTAGGGTGGTACAGGGCAGGTTGGGGTGGTATAGTGCAAGTTAGGGTGGCATAGGGCAAGTTGGGACGGCATGGGAAAGGTTGGGGTGGTACAGGGCAAGTTAGGGTGGCATTGGGCAGGTTGGGGTGGTATAGGGAAAGTTATGGTGGCATAGGGCAGATGGGGGTGGTACAGGGCAAGTTAGGGTGGCACAGGGCAAGTTGGGGTGGCATGGGAAAGTTTGGGGTGGTACAGGGCAGGCTGGGGTAGTACAGGGCAGGCTGTGGTGACACAGGGCAGGCTGGGTGGTACAGGGCAGGCTGGGGTGGTACAGGGCTGTTTGGGGGGTACAGGGCAGGCTGGGGTGGTATAGGGCTGTTTGGGGTGGTACAGGGCAGGCTGGGGTGGTACAGGGCAGGCTGGGTGATACAGGGCAGGCTGGGGTGGTACAGGGCAGGCTGGGGTGGCACAGAGCAGGCTGGGGTGGTACAGGGCAGGCTGGGATTGCACAGGGCAGGCTGGGCAGGTCAGCTAAAAAAAATAAATAAACGGGATGGTGTCACCCCTCTAGCGGGTGTCACCCGGTGCGGAGCGCACCCCCCTAGCAACGCCTCTGCGGGTGACCACTGGAAGCGTTTTGTGTTATCTGTTTGATAAGTGCAAAAAAAATCCTGGGATCCTGCCAGAAATTCAGAGGTGTCCTATGTCATGTGCACATTTCCTGGGTTATCTCAAACAATCAAATTCACCCTTCTAGTCCTTATCTAGAGAATGATTCCTGTCTGTGCAGTAGAGATGATGAGAGTAGTTTGGTCCCGCCAGGGCTGTCTTTTCGCATGAGCACGCTGGGCAGTTGCCCGGGGGCCCCACTTGCCTGGGGGCAGGGCCATCTTAATGCAAGGGCACTCCTGGGCTCTGCCCAGGGGCCCCAGGAACATGGGGGGCCCCACAATAATCTTGTATTACATCTTGCTTGCCAACTGTCCCGAATTTGCTGGGACAGTCATGCTTTTTACTAAAATGTCCCGATATGGTCATGTCCTGGGAAGCATCCCAGAACCTATACTGAGCCCTCCTGATCCCTTGAAAGTAAGTGTGTAAATTGTGGCAAGATAGTAGGGGCCCCAGCGCATTACTTTGCTCAGGGGCCCATGATGCTATTAACCACTTAAGGACCGGACCAATATGCTGCTAAATGACCCAAGGGGTTTTTACAATTCGGCACTGCGTCGTTTAACAGACTATTGCGCGGTCGTGCGACGTGGCTCCCAAACAAAATTGACGTCCTTTTTTCCCCACAAATAGAGCTTTCTTTTGGTGATATTTGATCACCTCTGCGGTTTTTATTTTTTGCGCTATAAACAAAAATAGAGCGACAATTTTGAAAAAAAAACAATATTTTTTACTTTTTGCTATAATAAATATCCCCCAAAAACATATACCGTATTTATCGGCGTATAACGCGCACCGGCGTATAACGCGCACCCTAATTTTAGGAGGGAAATTTTAGGGAAAAAACTTTCAACAGCCCCTTTTATATTCCAAAGCCCCCTGCACATTACATACAGATCCCAGCACATTACACATAGATCACATCCCAGCACATTACATATAGATCACATCCCAGCACATTACATATAGATCACATCCCAGCACATTACATATAGATCACATCCCAGCACTTAGATCACATCCCAGCACATTACATATAGATCACATCCCAGCACATTACATATAGATCACATCCCAGCACATTACATATAGACAGGGCCGGACTGGGAGTCAAAACCAGCCCTGGAAAACCTTTCATACCAGCCCCATAGCATTATTATACCAGCCCAACATCATAACGTCATTATTTTCTTGTTTATAAAAGAGAAAACCATACATTTTAAAGAAACATTTAAAGAGCGTATTATATAAAGATAAGACAGATATGAAAGCACATAGGGCTAGGGAGATATATATATATATATATATATATATATATATATATATATTACAGTGGAACCTCAGATTACGAGCATAATCCGTTCCAGGAGAATGCTCGTAATCCAAAGAACTCGCATATCAAAGTGAGTTTCCCCATTGAAGTTAATGGAAACGAAAATAATTTGTTCCGCATTGACTTTAATTGCATGCAATACCGCATGTGGCCAGAGGTGGGGGGCACCGGAGAGCATTGGAGACACTCGGAAATGTCACTTGCCACTTGTCCCTTGTCACCAGATTCAGCATTTCACGACAGTAGGGGACTGGGTGACAGAGGACTGGGCGACAGCAGGGGACTGGGCGACAGAGGACTTGGCGACAGCAGGGGACTGGGTGACAGAGGACTTGGTGACAGCAGGGGACTCGGTGACAGAGGAATTGGCGACAGCAGGGCACTGGATGACAGAGGACTTGGCGACAGCAGGGGACTGGGTGACAGAGGACTTGGTGACAGCAGGGGACTCGGTGACAGAGGAATTGGCGACAGCAGGGGACAGGGGGACAGAGGACTTGGCGACTGGGTGACAGAGGACTTGGCGATAGCAGGGGATTGGGTGACAGAGGACTGGTTGACAGAGGGCTGGGTGACAGGGGACTGGGTGAGAGCAGGGGACTGGGTGACAGAGGGCTGGGTGACAGAGGGCTGGGTGACAGAGGGCTGGGCGAAAACAGGGGACTGGGTGACAGAGGACTGGGTGACACAGGGGACTGGGTGACACAGGGGACTGGGTGACAGAGGGCTGGGTGACAGCAGGGGACTGGGTGACAGCAGGGGACTGGGTTACACAGGGGACTGGGTTACACAGGGGACTGGGTGACAGAGGACTGGGTGACACAGGGAACTGGGTGACAGAGGGCTGGGTGACAGCAGGGGACTGGGTGACAGCAGGGGACTGGGTAACAGAGGACTGGGTGACAGAGGACTGGGCGACAGCAGGGGACTGGGCGACAGAGGACTTGGCGACAGCAGGGGACTCGGCGACAAAGGACTTGGTGACAGCAGGGGACTCGGTGACAGAGGAATTGGCGACAGCAGGGGACTGGGTGACAGAGGACTTGGCGACTGGGTGACAGAGGACTTGGCGATAGCAGGGGATTGGGTGACAGAGGACTTGGCGACAGAGAACTTGGCGACAGCAGGGGACTGGGTGACAGAGGACTGGTTTGACAGAGGGCTGGGTGACAGGGGACTGGGTGAGAGCAGGGGACTGGGTGACAGGGGACTGGGTGACAGAGGGCTGAGTGACAGGGGACTGGGTGACAGAGGGCTGGGTTACAGAGGGCTGGGCGACAGCAGGGGACTGGGTGACAGAGGGGACTGGGTGACACAGGGGACTGGGTGTAATAGCAGGGGACTGGGTGACACAGGGGACTGGGTGACAGAGGACTGGGTGACACAGGGGACTGGGTGACACAGGGGACTGGGTGACACAGGGGACTGGGTGACAGCAGGGGACTGGGTGACACAGGGGACTGGGTGACAGAGGCCTGGGTGACACAGGGGACTGGGTGACAGCAGGGGACTGGGTGACAGGAGGGGACTGGGTGACACAGGGGACTGGGTGACAGAGGCCTGGGTGACACAGGGGGCTGGGTGACACAGGGCTGGGTGACACAGGGCTGGGTGACACAGGGCTGGGTGACACAGGGGGCTGGGTGACACAGGGGGCTGGGTGACACGGGACTGGGTGACACAGGGGGCTGGGTGACACAGGGGGCTGGGTGACACAGGACTGGGTGACACAGGGGACTGGGTGACACAGGGGACTGGGTGACACAGGGGGCTGGGTGACACGGGACTGGGTGACACGGGGGACTGGGTGACACAGGGGACTGGGTGACACGGGACTGGGTGACACAGGGGGCTGGGTGACACAGGGGGCTGGGTGACACAGGACTGGGTGACACAGGGGACTGGGTGACACAGGGGACTGGGTGACACAGGGGACTGGGTGACACAGGGGGCTGGGTGACACAGGGGGCTGGGTGACACAGGACTGGGTGACACAGGGGGCTGGTTGACACAGGGGGCTGGGTGACACGGGACTGGGTGACACAGGACTGGGTGACACAGGGGGCTGGGTGACACGGGACTGGGTGACACAGGACTGGGTGACACAAGGGACTGGGTGACACAAGGGGCTGGGTGACACGGGACTGGGTGACACAGGGGACTGGGTGACACAGGACTGGGTGACACAAGGGACTGGGTGACACAAGGGACTGGGTGACACAGGGGGCTGGGTGACACGGGACTGGGTGACACAGGGGGCTGGGTGACACAGGACTGGGTGACACAGGGGGCTGGGTGAAAGCAGGGGACTGACACAGGGGACTGGGTGACACAGGGGACTGGGTGACACAGGGGACTGGGTGACACAGGACTGGGTGACACAAGGGACTGGGTGACACAGGGGGCTGGGTGACACGGGACTGGGTGACACACGGGACTGGTTGACACAGGGGGCTGGTTGACACAGGGGGCTGGGTGACACGGGACTGGGTGACACAGGGGGCTGGGTGACACGGGACTGGGTGACACAGGGGGCTGGGTGACATGGGACTGGGTGACACACGGGACTGGGTGACACAAGGGACTGGGTGACACAGGGGGCTGGGTGACACGGGACTGGGTGACACAGGGGGCTGGGTGAAAGCAGGGGATTGGGTGACAGAGGACTTGGCGACAGAGAACTTGGCGACAGCAGGGGACTGGGTGACAGAGGACTGGTTTGACAGAGGGCTGGGTGACAGGGGACTGGGTGAGAGCAGGGGACTGGGTGACAGGGGACTGGGTGACAGAGGGCTGAGTGACAGGGGACTGGGTGACAGAGGGCTGGGTTACAGAGGGCTGGGCGACAGCAGGGGACTGGGTGACAGAGGGGACTGGGTGACACAGGGGACTGGGTGTAATAGCAGGGGACTGGGTGACACAGGGGACTGGGTGACAGAGGACTGGGTGACACAGGGGACTGGGTGACACAGGGGACTGGGTGACACAGGGGACTGGGTGACAGCAGGGGACTGGGTGACACAGGGGACTGGGTGACAGAGGCCTGGGTGACACAGGGGACTGGGTGACAGCAGGGGACTGGGTGACAGGAGGGGACTGGGTGACACAGGGGACTGGGTGACAGAGGCCTGGGTGACACAGGGGGCTGGGTGACACAGGGCTGGGTGACACAGGGCTGGGTGACACAGGGCTGGGTGACACAGGGGGCTGGGTGACACAGGGGGCTGGGTGACACGGGACTGGGTGACACAGGGGGCTGGGTGACACAGGGGGCTGGGTGACACAGGACTGGGTGACACAGGGGACTGGGTGACACAGGGGACTGGGTGACACAGGGGGCTGGGTGACACGGGACTGGGTGACACGGGGGACTGGGTGACACAGGGGACTGGGTGACACGGGACTGGGTGACACAGGGGACTGGGTGACACAGGGGGCTGGGTGACACAGGGGGCTGGGTGACACAGGACTGGGTGACACAGGGGACTGGGTGACACAAGGGGAATGGGTGACACAGGTGGCTGGGTGACACAGGGGACTGGGTGACACAGGGGGCTGGGTGACACTGGGGGCAGGGTGACACAGGACTGGGTGACACAGGGGGATGGTTGACACAGGGGGCTGGGTGACACGGGACTGGGTGACACAGGACTGGGTGACACAGGGGGCTGGGTGACACGGGACTGGGTGACACAGGACTGGGTGACACAAGGGACTGGGTGACACAAGGGGCTGGGTGACACGGGACTGGGTGACACAGGGGACTGGGTGACACAGGACTGGGTGACACAAGGGACTGGGTGACACAAGGGACTGGGTGACACAGGGGGCTGGGTGACACGGGACTGGGTGACACAGGGGGCTGGGTGACACAGGACTGGGTGACACAGGGGGCTGGGTGAAAGCAGGGGACTGACACAGGGGACTGGGTGACACAGGGGACTGGGTGACACAGGGGACTGGGTGACACAGGACTGGGTGACACAAGGGACTGGGTGACACAGGGGGCTGGGTGACACTGGACTGGGTGACACACGGGACTGGTTGACACAGGGGGCTGGTTGACACAGGGGGCTGGGTGACACGGGACTGGGTGACACAGGGGGCTGGGTGACACGGGACTGGGTGACACAGGGGGCTGGGTGACATGGGACTGGGTGACACACGGGACTGGGTGACACAAGGGACTGGGTGACACAGGGGGCTGGGTGACACAGGGGGCTGGGTGACACGGGACTGGGTGACACAGGGGGCTGGGTGACACAGGGGGCTGGGTGAAAGCAGGGGACTGACACAGGGGACTGGGTGACACAGGGGACTGGACTCTCTCTCTCTCTCACCATGGTCAACCCCCCCCCCCTCTCTCTCTGAGATTATTAGACAGACTGTTTACATTTTCCAGGGCAAAGGTAGGTAGGTGGCAGAGAGAGGAGGGGGGGCGGGGGGTGCACCGTTATATGGTGAGAGATACACACAGTATACAGGATTTGTTCCTCACCTTTTGCTCCAAAGGTGGCCGGGCCGGGCGTTCACTTCTGCTCTGGCTGTGGCTGAAGACACGTGACTGCACTGGGAGGTGCTGGCGCCGCACGGGAAGATGGAACAAGATCTGACGTTCGGTTCTTCTCCCGCTCGGCTCCTCCCCTCCCTCAGACATGTGACATGATCGCTCCAGTGACAGTCCACACAGCGCGGGCGCCGGGAAGGAAAGTGCAGCGGCGAGCATGGCGGCCGCAAACCGCCGGCGGCCGGCCGCCGCTGCTTTAATAAACATACATAATGCACTGAGACATTAACATGACACTGGAGAGGGCAGGCGCATAATTGAAAAGTGCGGCCGCGGCCGCGATGGCGGCCGCCGCCGAGGCCCACAGGCAGCTGAGCTGATTAAAATTTGATGACAGCAGGCGGCCTACCGGGAATTTTCCCGGTATCCCGGTAGGCCAGTCCGGCCCTGCATATAGATCACATCCCAGCACATTACATATAGATCACATCCCAGCACATTACATATAGATCACATCCCAGCACATTACATATAGATCACATCCCAGCACTTAGATCACATCCCAGCACATTACATATAGATCACATCCCAGAACTTAGATCACATCCCAGCACATTACATATAGATCACATCCCAGCACATTACATATAGATCACATCCCAGAACTTAGATCACATCCCAGCACATTACATATAGCCCCCAATCCTGTGGGAAAAAAAGATTTTTTGTTGTTTTGTACTTACAGTTTTGATGTCTTGCGCGGCGTCCATCTGCGGCCTCATCGGGTCCGGCGTCCTTCTGCGGCCTCGTCGGGTGTCCTCTTCGGCGGGTCCGGCGTCCGTCTTCGGCGGGTCGGGCGTCCATCTTCGGCGGGTCGGGCGTCCATCTTCGGCGGGTCCGGTGTCCATCTTCGGCGGGTCCGGTGTCCATCTTCGGCGGGTCCGGCGTCCTTCGGCGGCGTCCTCCCGCTCGTTTCCCGCCACGACTTTGAATACTGCGCCCGCATATAGCGAGCGCAGTACACTCGTGAATCTTCGGGCAGGCTCGGGCGCCTCTCGCACTGACGTCCTGTACGCTCAGGACGTCAGTACGAGAGGCGCCGAGACTGGCCGAAGATTCACGAGTGTACTGCGCTCGCTATATGCGGGCGCAGTATTCAAACTCATGGCGGGAAAGCGGGTATCGGCGTATACTGCGCACCCACGATTTTGCCCTGATTTTCAGGGCAAAATAGTGCGCGGTATACGCCGATAAATACGGTATATAAAAAAAAAAATCCTCAGTTTAGGTCGATACGTATTCTTCTACCTATTTTTGGTAAACAAAATCGCAATAAGCATTTATCGATTGGTTTGCGCAAAATTTATAGCGTTTACAAAATAGCGATTTTTTTCGTGACTGCGACATTATGGTGGACACTTCGGACAATTTTGACACATTTTTGGGACCATTGTCATTTTCACAGCAAAAAAATGCATTTAAAGTGGAGTTCCACCCATAAATATAACATTACATCAGTAGTTTTAAAAAAATGTCATTAGTCCTTTACGAATTTTTTTTTTTTTTTTAGATGCCTTCAAAGTGTTGTTGCTAGGCAGAATAGTTAATCTTCCCACTTCCTGCAACTAGGTGCTTAATGCTTCCTAACCTACACCGCACAGACTCCTGGGAATGTAGTGGGTGTAACTTTCCAGGAGTCTGTGCACTCCCCAGTCTCAAAGAATCATGTGACTTGGACAGCACAGGTGCTGAAACCTGATCTGACACTGCTTGTGCAGCACTGAGCATGTGCGAGATTTGCAAGGCTGAAATCCAGGAAGTCATACAGTCTGGCTTTATGATGCCCACACTTAAGATGGCCCCAGTCAATTTCTGTTTTATAAAGTGTCTAAATGCTGTAACAACCTAACAAAACGGACCTTAGTTTACAGACTAACTTTACTAGAATACATTAAGCTTGTGTATTACAGGGGTATTTATATTTAAAAAGTGAAATTGTGGCCGGAACTCCACTTTAAATTGCATTGTTTATTGTGAAAATGACAGTTGCAGTTTGGGAGTTAACCACAGGGGGCGCTGTAGGAGTTAGGGTTCACCTAGTGTGTGTTTACAACTGTAGGGGGGTGTGGCTGTAGGTCTGACGTCATCGATCGAGTCTCCCCTATATAAGGGATCATTCGATCGATGCAGCCGCCACAGTGAAGCACGGGGAAGCTGTGTTTACATACAGCTCTCCCCGTTCTTCAGCTCCGGGGAGCGATCGCGACGGGGCGGCTAGAAACGAATAGCCGCGCCGTCGTCCCGGATCGCTCCTGAAGCCACGGAAACCGCCGCATGTACCGGGGGGGGGGGGTCCCGATCAGACCCCCGACCCACGTCTAGGCAGGGACGTACGGGTACGCCAATGTGCCTGTCCGTGCCATTCTGCCGACGTATATCTACATGCGGCGGTCCGGAAGTGGTTAAGGCTGCCCTGTTGACAGATACCTCTGTTCGTAAGTCAGTGACGCGTGAGGAGACTGATGGAGTGAGTTGAGGGCTGGAGAGATAGATTTGGGTGTCAGCGTCAGCGTAGAAATGATGGGTCCAGCGAGGGCCATCGTTTTTATGTTCAATTCATCACGTACAGTAGAGGGGTGTTGCATGGTAATGCCAGTTCGGGTTAATTGTTTAATTAGGAGCTAACGGAGGAAAGAAGACCTCCCCGCTGGTTTTCACCCCGAGGACGAAACCTGTAAAGTGTAAACTTAGTGTCAAAATCCGAGCCGAGGATTCACCTGATTTGCTCGGCACTCCAGACGCTCGGGGGTTTTCTAGGGTAAATGGTAATTATAGCCGGAGAAACACTTAACGTTCTGTTTTTGTAACGGGAAATTTAAAAGGTGTTAATAGATTTTTAGCAATTTTTTTAAGCTATTAAGATTGCGATAATTTCGCTTAAAGAGGTGCAAAGATATGACAGAGTAACAAGATGTTGGTTAAACA
Source organism: Rana temporaria (assembly GCF_905171775.1). Classification (NCBI taxonomy): domain Eukaryota; kingdom Metazoa; phylum Chordata; class Amphibia; order Anura; family Ranidae; genus Rana; species Rana temporaria. The sequence goes on from NC_053493.1 coordinate 16,877,452, forward strand.
GATCGCGCCGGCTGAGTGTGAAATGTATGGGAATCTTTAAATGAGTCATTAGTGTCATCGAGTCTTTAACACGTTCTACAAAAAAGAAACAAAAAAGGCAAATTTAGAATTTAAAACGCTTAACAACAGTAAGGTGAGAATGTTGGCGGCGCTCGATGTTCCCCGGTGGGGATTAAACAAATCAAGCGGAACTAAACTCTCTCAGACGACATGAACTATTTTTAACCCTTATGCTGCCTAATATTAGTAAATACTAGACATGTGCACACTGAAATATTTCCTTTCGTAATTTCGTTTTCGTCCGTAAAATAAATTTATTTAGTTACTCCCGAAATTTGTTTTTATTTATTTAGTTTTTTGTTAAAAAAAATGCATTCGTCTGAAAATCCAAATTACGGTCCAATCTGTCATTGAAGGCTTATGGGGCCAGATTCACATAGAATTGTCGTGGCGTAACGTATCGCATTTACGTTACACCGCCGCAAGTTTTACGGGCAAGTGCTTGATTCACAAAGCACTTGCCTGTAAACTTGCGGCAGCGTAGCGTAAATCCGTCTGGCGCAAGCCCGCCTAATTCAAATGGGGCGTGTATCATTTAAATTAGGCGCGTTCCCGCGCCGAACGTACTGCGCAGGCTCCGTTTTGAAATTTCCCGCCGTGCTTTGCGCGAAATGACGTTGCACCGACGTAATTTTTTGAACGGCGACGTGCGTTACGTCCTTTCCTATTCACGGACGACTTACGCAAAAAAAATAAATTCAAAATTCGACGCGGGAACGACGGCCATACTTTAACATGGCAAGTCTAAATATAAGCTAAGAAATAGCAGCCGTAACTATACGCCGGGAAAAGCCGACTAGCGACGACGTAAGAGAATGCGACGAACGTGCGTACCTTTGTGGATCGCCGTAAACAGCTAATTAGCATACCCGACGCGGAAAACGACGCAAACTCCACCCAGCGGGCGCCGAAGTATTACACCTACGATCCAAAGGCGTACAAAGCCATACGCCTGTCGGATCGAAGCCAGAAGCCGTCGTATCTTGGTTTGAGAATTCAAACTAAAGATACGACGCAGCAAATTTGAAAGTACGCCGGAGTATCAGCAGATACTCCGGCGTACTTTTTCTGTGAATCTGGCCCATGGTGTCTGTCGAATGTTCTAAGAAGAAGAAGAAGAAGAAGAAGAAAAAAAAGAAGATTCGACAGAATCTTTAAAAAAAAATTGGACTTCATTTTTCTCTATGTCGAATCTTCATGTCTCTCTATGTCGAATCTTCATGTCTCTCTATGTCGAATCTTCATGTCTCTCTATGTCGAATCTTCATGTCTCTCTATGTCGAATCTTCATGTCTCTCTATATCGACTCCTTTCTCTCTATGTCGAATATTCATGTCTCTCTATGTCGAATCTTCATGTCTCTCTATGTCGAATCTTCATGTCTCTCTATGTCGAATCTTCATGTCTCTCTATGTCGAATCTTTATGTCTCTCTATGTCGAATCTTCATGTCTCTCTATATCGACTCCTTTCTCTCTATGTCGAATCTTCATGTCTCTCTATGTCGACTCCTTTCTCTCTATGTCGAATCTTCATGTCTCTCAATGTCGAATATTCATGTCTCTCTATTGAAAACAAAAGAAGGAGGGGGATGGGAAGGGAAGGAAAAACACAAAACTAGGGATGATCAGAAAGGAAAAGAAAAAGGAAAGAGGGAGAGGGAGGGAGGACAAGATACACAAGGAAAGCACTCACATTGGCCGCATCCGTAATGATAAGAATATAGAACAGTACCCCTTCAAGAAGAGTGGGCAAAATCGGACTTTGAGGCTCGTGGAAGTATAGAAAAATATATATTTTATTACATAAATTTACAAAATGTACACTAACAATGGTATAATGGAATGCAACTGATAACAATCACAATACAACCATTCAGAACAAGAGAATAGTGAAAGAATCCTATTGAAGTCGCCTACGCGTTTCACCATGGGGCTTCTTCAGGACGAAATGAACAGGATTATTGCTACTATGTAGCCATGATTTTCACAATCTGATACACAGCGGTGGATATAATCATCCAGGAAGATTCCAATGATAGAAGAAATATATACCGATGGTAGTAGATAGTACAAAAAATATGTTTAGAGATCGATGATCGCAGGTCCAGGCCAAATATGTCAATAATGACATGAGCAAATACACATTACAGTCCCCAGGCAAAAGAAGACGTGTCGGGGATAGAGATGCAGGTAACCGAATCCCTTAAAAATCCACTAGGGGACCTAAAGCTGGGGCAAAAGACAGCTCACAGAGGCAAACATAAGGCCATCCATCAATAAAGGAACAGCATCTCCCATATAACAGAGATCGTCTTGCAAACACCTCTGTGGACTGTGTGCATGTAGCGTCCGTGTATGCCCCAGGGTCACAGCCTGTGCTGAGTACCCAGCACGTACTCAGCACAGGCTGTGACCCTGGGGCATACACGGACGCTACATGCACACAGTCCACAGAGGTGTTTGCAAGACGATCTCTGTTATATGGGAGATGCTGTTCCTTTATTGATGGATGGCCTTATGTTTGCCTCTGTGAGCTGTCTTTTGCCCCAGCTTTAGGTCCCCTAGTGGATTTTTAAGGGATTTGGTTACCTGCATCTCTATCCCCGACACGTCTTCTTTTGCCTGGGGACTGTAATGTGTATTTGCTCATGTCATTATTGACATATTTGGCCTGGACCTGCGATCATCGATCTCTAAACATATTTTTTGTACTATCTACTACCATCGGTATATATTTCATCTATCATTGGAATCTTCCTGGATGATTATATCCACCGCTGTGTATCAGATTGTGAAAATCATGGCTACATAGTAGCAATAATCCTGTTCATTTCGTCCTGAAGAAGCCCCACGGTGAAACGCGTAGGCGACTTCAATAGGATTCTTTCACTATTCTCTTGTTCTGAATGGTTGTATTGTGATTGTTATCAGTTGAATTCCATTATACCATTGTTAGTGTACATTTTGTAAATTTATGTAATAAAATATATATTTTTTATACTTCCACGAGCCTCAAAGTCCGATTTTGCCCACTCTTCTTGAAGGGGTACTGTTCTATATTCTCATGTCTCTCTATGTCGAATCTTCATGTCTCTCTATGTCGAATCTTCATGTCTCTCTATGTCGAATCTTCATGTCTCTCTATGTCGAATCTTTTCTCTCTATGTCGAATCTTCATGTCTCTCTGTGTCGAATCTTTTCTCTCTATGTCGAATCTTCATGTCTCTCTATGTCGACTCTTTTCTCTCTATGTCGAATCTTCATGTCTCTCTATGTCGAATCTTCATGTCTCTCTATGTCGAATCTTTTCTCTCTATGTCGACTCTTCTTCATGTTTCTATAATGTCGAATCTTTTCTCTTTATGTAGAATAATATTGGACTAATAGAGTTAAGGTTCGGCATATTCGACCGCAACGAAAACGAAAATAAAGCTTTTTTTTTTGTCGGATCTTTCGTTTTTCGTTTTCTGTGCTTTCGTTATCTTTTGTTAAAACGATAACGAAAATACCTGAAATTCGGACGAAAATGCATTCGGACGAAAACAAATGCACATGTCTAGAAAATAGATAGGAAAGTACAAAGGGCCAGATTTAAAGAGAATTACGTTACGCCGCGGCGGCGTAACGTATCCCATTTACGTTACACCGCCGCAGGTTTACAGCGTAAGTGCCTGATTCACAAAGCTCTTACCTGTAAACTTGCGGCGGTGTAACGTAAATCCGCTCGGCGCAAGCCCGCCTAATTCAAATGGGGCGGGCACCATTTAAATTAGGCGCGTTCCCGCGCCGAACGTTCTGCGCATGCTCCGTTAGGAAATTTCCCGACGTGCTTTGCGCGAAATTATGGCGCCCCAAAGTTTTTTTGAACGGCGACGTGCGTTACGGCGTTTCGTATTCCCGGACGTCTTACGCAAAAAAATAAAAATTTGAAATTTGACGCGGGAACGACGGCCATATTTTAACATGGCTGTTCTAAAGATAAGACATGTTAAAGCAGCCCTAACTTTGCGACGGGAAAAAAACGACTAGCGACGACGTAAAAGATTGCGACGAACGCGCGTATCTTCGTGGATCGCCGTAAGTAGTCATTTGCATATTCTACGCCGACCGCAATGGAATCGCCACCTAGCGGCCGGCCTAGAATTGCATCCTAAGATCCGACGGTGTAAGTCAATTACACCTGTCGGATCTTAGGGCTATCAATGCGTAACTGATTCTATGAATCAGCCGCATAGTTAGGACGGGCCTAACACAGAGATACGACGGCGTATCAGGAGATACGCCGTCGTATCTCTTTTGTGAATCTGGCCCAAAGCTCCCAACTGTCCCTGATTTGGAGCAATGTCCCTCTGTCCCTCTTTCCTCCTCATTTGTCCCTCATTTTGGTCTGATCTGTATAGATGTATATAAAATGCACTTTTTGTCTTTCAAAAAGTATTTCCCAGTGCTAAACCTTTTATTCAACCCCTTCAATACCGGGCACTTACACCCCCTTCCTGCCCAAGCCAAGTTGTAGCTTTCAGCGCTGTCGCACTTTGAATGACAATTGCGCGGTCATGCTATACTGTACCCAAACACATTTTTGTTCCCACAAATAGAGCTTTCTTTTGGTGGTATTTGATCACTGCTGGGGTTTTTATTTTAACAAATTAAAAAATACTTAAAATTTGGGGGGAAAAATAAAAGTTTTTCTTTGTTTCTGTTATAACATTTTGTAAATAAGTATGTTTTCTCCTTCAATGACTGGCACTGATAAGGCGGCATTGATGAGGGGCACTGATAGGCAACATTGATGGGCACTGGTAGGTGGCACTTATGGGCACTGATAGGTGACACTGGTATGTGGCATTGATGGTCACTCATAGGCAGCACTGATGGGCACTCATAGGCGGCACTGATGGGTACTTATGGGTGGCACTGATAGGTGGGCACGGATGGGCACTGATAGGTGGGCACGGATGGGCACTGATGGGTAGCATTGCTGGGCATCACTGATCTAGCAGGCATCCATAATGGTGCCAATCAGTGCCCATTTGTGGGGACTGATTGGCATATATTGAGCATGTTGTGGCAATCCCTGTGGCCATGGGGGACGTACCTGGCCATTCACATGATGGGGGCTTCCCTGGTGGTCCTGGTCGCATCCCTGGTGGTCCAGTGTGGGCATCCATGGGGGGGCTGTGCTGGTAAACAATCAGACCCCCCTGTCAGGAGAGCCTGCGATCGGCTCTCCTCTAGTCGCGTCTGTCAGGCGCAAGTGAGGAAAAGCCGATCAACGGCTCTTCCTGTTTACATCGTGATCAGCCGTGATTGGACACAGCTGATCATGTGGTAAAGAGTCTCCATCTGAGTTTTTATACCGAGATCAGTGTATCGGTGTTTCAGATTGACACGCTGCACCACCGATCGCCGCAATGCATGCCCCCATGGGCGTGCGGCGGCAGTTATCCTGCTGGACGTCATATGATGCCCAGCCAGGATAACTGAACCACCACCCAGCTGTCATTCTGCTATAGGCCTGGGGGGGAGGGAAGTGGTTAATTTTTACATGGATGAGCGAGTTTGGGGTGGAGGAACTTGACTGGCCTGCACAGAGTCCTGACCTCAACCCCATAGAACACCTTTGGGATGAGTTAGAGCGGAGACTGCGATGCCAGGCCTTCCTGTCCAACATCGACAGTGCCTGACCTCACCTCTGGAAGAATGGTCAAACATTCCCATAGACACTCCAAAACCTTGTGGATGGCCTTCCCAGAAGAGTTGAAGCTGTTATAGCTGCAAAGGGCGGGGCCAACTCAATACTGAACCCTACGGACTAAGACTGGGATGCCATTAAAGTTCATGTGCGTTTAAAGGCAGGCGTCCCAATACTTTTGACATTATAGGCCCGGGTTCACGTAGGAGATACAACGGCGTATCTCCAGATACGCCGTTGTATCTCTGAGTCTGAGGCGTCGTACCTTGGCGCCTGATTCAAAGAATCAGATTCGCCAGAATTTGTATAAGATACGACCAGCGTAAGTCTCCTACGCCGTCGTATCTTAACTGCATATTTACGCTGGCCGCTAGGGGCGTGTACGCTGATTAACGCCTAGAAATATGTAAATCAGCTAGATACGCCAATTCACGAACGTACGCCCGGCCGACGCATTACAGATACGCCGTTTACGTTAGGCATAAAGTTACCCCTGCTATATGAGACGTCGATGAGGCGTACCAATGTTAAGTATGGACGTCGGGCCAGCGTCAAATTTTCCGTCCATTACGTCGTTTGCGTAAGTCATTCGCGAATAGGGCTGTGCGTAATTTACGTTCGCGTCGAAAGCATTTGCTTTTTGAGGGTTAATTTGGAGCATGCGCACTGGGATACTTTCACGGACGCCTCAGACTCAGAGATACGACGGCGTATCTCCTACATGAATCCGGGCCGTAGTATATAGACATTGGAAGCATCTAGGGTATTTTCTGGGTTGAAAAAAGGTGAAATTTCACTTTAAACCATAGAGAACATCACTATGACTAATGACCTTTAATGGGAAGACTGATCTAATTAACTGGCTTCATTAGCTGAGATATGAAACAACAGCCCAGCCTGGGAATAATCACTTGTTTAGAAATAGACATGGACTTGCGCTGACGCTTTTGTGAGACATCCGTCATCCATCCAAAGATGTCATCCTTCTCCCTCTACCAACAAGACTTCCAATTACAGTGACACTAAACCAGGGGTGCTCAACCTGGGGGCCCTCCAGCTGTTGCGGAACTACAAGTCCCATGAGGCCTGGCAAGGCTGAGAGGCACAAGCATGACTCCCAAAGGCTGAAGCATGATGGGACTTGTAGTTTTTCAACAGCTGGAGGTCCACAGGTTGAGCACTAAACCAGGGGTAGGCAACCTGGGGCTCTCCAGCTGTTGCGGAACTACATTTCCCATGAGGCATTGCAAGGCTGGCAGTCAGGGCCAGTCCTAGGGTCACAGGCGCCTGGGTGCAGAAATATTTCTGGCGCCCCACACGGGCGTGGCCATTTTACTAACTCCTCCCCTTTTTTTCTGTTTTACTATATTATTTTCTATTTTATTCTATTCTATTCTTTTATTTTCTATTATTTTCCTTTATTTTTTACTTCTATCCCTTTATTTTTCATTCTTTTATTTTTTATTCTGTTCCATTTTAATATTCTATATTTTTATTTTCTATTCTATTATTTCTATTTTATTCTGTTCTTTTCTATTGTATTCCTTTCTTTTCTTTTCTATTTTATTCTCTTCTGAAATTTTAATTTGATTTAAAAATGATTTAATTCTAAAACTATCTGAATTAGATTCAAAAACTATCTGAATTTAGCCTGAAATGTTTGTTTTGTTATTTCAGGTTCCTTTAAATTCGTTACTATTGTAATTTCGGAAATTTGGATACATCCGGATTCCTGAATAACGAAAAATCTGGCCAAATTTAGATTTGGAACTAAATGAACCGCACATGTATACCAAGCAGCAGTCAGATACCTCCCAACTGTCCTAATCTCTCAGTTTCTCTCTCTCTCTCCCTTAGTTGCCCCTCTCTCCCTAAATTGTCCCTCTCTCCCCCTTAGTTTATCCTCTCTCCCCCTTAGTTGTCCCTCTCTCCCCCTTAGTTTATCCTCTCTCCCCCTTAGTTGTCCCTCTCTCCCCCTTAGTTGTCCCTCTCCCCCTTAGTTGCCCCTCTCTCCCTTAGTTGCCCCTCTCTCCCTAAATTGTCCCTCTCTCCCCCCTAGTTTATCCTCTCTCCCCCTTAGTTGTCCCTCTCTTCCCCTTAGTTGTCCCTCTCTTCCCCTTAGTTGTCCCTCTCTTCCCCTTAGTTGTCCCTCTCTCTCTCCCTTAGTTGTCCCTCTCTCTTTTAGTTGTCCATCTCCCCCTTAGTTGTCCCTCTCTCCCCCTCAGTTGTCCCTCTCTCCCCCTTAGTTGTCCCTTTCTTCCCCTTAGTTGTCCCTCTCTTCTCCTTAGTTGTCCCTCTCTTCCCCTTAGTTGTCCCTCTCTTCCCCTTGGTTGTCCCTATCTCTCCCCCTTAGTTGCCCCTCTCTCCCTTAGTTGCCCCTCTCTCCCTAAATTGTCCCTCTCCCCCCCCCTGGTTTATCCTCTCTCCCCATTAGTTGTCCCTATCTCCCCCTTAGTTGTCCCTCTCTCTCCCCCTTAGTTGTCCCTCTCTCTCCCCCTTAGTTGTCCCTCTCTCTCCCCTTAGTTGTCCCTCTCCCCCTTAGTTGCCCCTCTCCCCCTTAGTTGTCCCTCTCTCCCCCTTAGTTGCCCCTCTCTCCCCCTTAGTTGCCCCTCTCTCCCCCTTAGTTTCCCCTCTCTCCCCCTTAGTTTCCCCTCTCTCCCCCTTAGTTGTCTCTCTCTCCCCCTTAGTTGCCCCTCTCTCTCCCCCTTAGTTGTCCCTCTCTCCCCCTTAGTTGTCCCTCTCTCCCCCTTAGTTGTCCCTCTCTCCCCCTTAGTTGTCCCTCTTTCCCCCTTAGTTGTCCCTCTCTCCCCCTTAGTTGTCCCTCTCTCCCCTGTTGCCCCTCTCTCCCCCTTAGTTGTCCCTCTCTCCCCCTTAGTTGTCCCTCTCTCCCCCTTAGTTGTCCCTCTCTCCCCAGTTGCCCCTCTCTCCCCCTTAGTGGTCCCTCTCTCCCCCTTAGTTGTCCCTCTCTCCCCAGTTGCCCCTCTCTCCCCCTTAGTTGCCCCTCTCTCCCCCTTAGTTGCCCCTCTGTCCCCCTTAGTTCCCCCCACACACACACACACATATCACACCCCCCCCCCCCTCCACATATGACAGACCAGCAGAAGTTTTTTATCAGAAGGAAGTCACTTCCACAGCGCTGTCCTCCTCCTCGGCAGTCATGTTCTATTTAATTACACCAAATAGTTTAATCTGTTTTTCATTTGTAATTTGTTTTTAGGAACTGATAACATTTCCAGGCAGAGTAATATCACTCAGATCCCTCCTGATGTAATAATGCTTTTGGGAAATCTAATTGGTTTCTTATTAAAATCTCTTCCCGAGACGTGAGCGTTCCGCCATTCCCCCCGGGTGTTCCCCGCCAAATTCTCCACCCGAGTCGTTCCGTTCGTCCCGCAACTCACATTACATATTCTCTTCATCAATTACACAATTATCTGACCAAATACGTTCCACCGATGTATCTCTATCTATCTATCTATCTATCTATCTATCTATCTATCTGTCTGTCTGTCTGTCTATCTATCTATCTATCTATCCATCTATCTATCTATCTATCTATCTATCTATCTATCTATCTATCTATCTATCTATCTATCTATCTATCTATATGTCTGTCTGTCTGTTTATCTATCTATCTATCTATCTATCTATCTATCTATCTATCTATCTATCTATCTATCTATCTATCTATCTATCTATCTATCTATCTATCTATTTATCTGTCTGTCTGTCTATCTATCTATCTATCTATCTATCTATCTATCTATCTATCTATCTATCTATCTATCTATCTATCTATCTGACCAAATACGTTCCACCAATGTATATCTATCTATCTATCTATCTATCTATCTATCTATCTATCTATCTATCTGTCTGTCTGTCTGTCTGTCTGTCTGTCTGTCTGTCTGGCTGTCTATCTATCTATCTATCTATCTATCTGTCTGTCTGTCTGTCTGTCTGTTTGTCTGTCTGTTTGTCTGTCTAGCTAGCTGTCTGTCTGTCTGTCTGTCAGTCTGTCTGTTTGTCTGTCTAGCTGTCTGTCTGTCTGTCTGTCTGTCTGTCTATCTAGCTAGCTGTCTGTCTGTCTATCTAGCTAGCTGTCTGTCTATCTAGCTGTCTGTCTGTCTATCTAGCTAGCTGTCTGTCTGGCTGTCTAGCTAGCTGTCTGTCTGTCTTTCTGTCTGTCTGTTTGTCTGTCTGCCTGCCTGTCTGTCTGTCTGTCTGTCTATCTATCACATTAAAAATATTCGGTTCTGTTTGTATATTTTTCTTTCTTTCTTTCTTTCTTTCTTTCTTTCTTTCTTTCTTTCTTTCTTTCTTTCTTTCTTTCTATCTATCTATCTATCTATCTATCTTAAAAAAAAAAACCAACTCATATATGACGGCATGTAGTTGCCATCATCCCATAATACTTGAAAATATTAGAATAAACCTCATGAAGTGGGATTATGTAGGCAACGCACAAAAAAGCTTCAAAATATATAAAAAATTATATCAATTTATTACAAAAATAGAAATATTATACACATACAAAAATATCAAAAAATCACATAAATATACAATGTACAAATCATAAATGATGTAAATACTGTCCGGCATACGGTACCATCACCAAGATTTGGGAGGTAAGTTGTAGCTGAAAGCCGACGCGTTTCGAATGCTACGCATTCTTCATCATGGCATATACATGGCTTATCGTGCCTAAGGGTATAAGCCAAGAGCCCCCCGATATCCTGGGACATGGATGTCTCTTATTGCAGGCTGTACCATACAAAAATCCCTATTTTGTATCACTCATAGAGTGGATAGAACCAATTGGTTCAATTGGGTGGCATTGGAAATCCACCAGCAGTTTAGGGTCATATGTCCAAATTCCAGGATAGTCCTAGGAAATGTTCCTGGTTATCCCCAGGCAGATTCCCCTTGGTGGTAGAGAATATCTCCTTACTCTCCTATGTATGGAGAGGGAATACCCTCTCCATACAATTGGTTCTATCCACTCTATGAGTGATACAAAATAGGGATTTTTGTATGTTACAGCCTGCAATAAGAGACATCCATGTCCCAGGATATCGGGGGGCTCTTGGCTTATACCCTTAGGCACGACATTTTTAAACAACAGATGTAATACTTGTATATGCCATGATGAAGAATGCGTAGCATTCGAAACGCGTCGGCTTTCAGCTACAACTTACCTCCCAAATCTTGGTGATGGTACCGTATGCCGGACAGTATTTACATCGTTTATGATTTGTACATTGTATATTTATGTGATTTTTTGATATTTTTGTATGTGTATAATATTTCTATTTTTGTAATAAATTGATATAATTTTTTATATATTTTGAAGCTTTTTTGTGCGTTGCCTACATAATCCCACTTCATGAGGTTTATTCTATCTATCTATCTATCTATCTATCTATCTATCTATCTATCTATCTATCTATCTATCTATCTATCTTATCTTTCTTTCTTTTTCTTTCGATTGTCCTATCTAACTATATTATCTTTCTTTCTTTTTTTTCTTTCTTTTTTCACTTCCTTTTTCCTTCTTTTTTTCTTTCCTTTTCTTTCTTTATCTTTAATTGTATCTATCTATCTACCTATCACATTAAATATTCTGTCCATCAATTAGCCAATTATCTGACCAAATATGTTCCACAATCATCGGAACTCTGCATGTCTACTACCTATATCCCCACCAATGTATGATAGTCTATGGCCCGGATTCAAATACATTGGTGTATCTATCGGCGGGCATAACGTATCTCAGATACGATACGCCGCCGTAAATTAGGGCGCAAGTTCCGTATTCAGAAAGAACTTGCGCCCTAAGTTACGGCGGCGTAACGTATGTGGTCCGGCGTAAGCCCGCCTAATTCAAATATGGATGATGTGGGCGTGTTTTATTTAAATTTAGTGTGACCGTTCGTTAAAGAATACCAGTGCGCATGCTCAAAATTACACCGCAAATCGTCATTGCTTTAGACGTGAACGTAACTTTCGTACAGCCCTATTCGCGAACGACTTACACAAACGACGTAACAATTTCAACATTTGACGCGGGAACGACGTCCATACTTAACATAGGATACCCCTCATATAGCAGGGGTAACTTTACGCCAGAAAAAGCCGAACGTAAACGACGTAAAAAAATGCGCCGGGCGGACGTACGTTTCTGAATCGGCGTATGTACCTAATTAGCATATTCCTAGCGTAAATCTACGGAAGCGCCACCTAGCGGCCAGTGTAAATATGCAGCCTAAGATACGACGGTGTAAGACACTTATGCCAGTCGGATCTTAGGGAAATCTATGCGTAACTGATTCTATAAATCAGTCACATAGATACGACCCCGCAACTCAGAGTTACGACGGCGTATCCGGAGATACATATCCTAGTGTGCATTGCTCCAAAGTACACCGCAAGGACGTATTGGTTTCGACTTGAAAGTAAATTACGTCCAGCCCCATTCACGGACGACTTACGCAAACAACGTAAAATTTTCAAATTTAGATGCGGGAACGACGGCCATACTTAACATTGGCTACGCCACCTAGGGGGCAGCTTTATCTTTACGCGGCGTATCTCTTACAGAAACGGCGTATCTTTACTGCGACGGGCAAGCATACGTTCGTGAATCGGCATATCTAGTCATTTACATATTCTACGTCGAAATCAACGGAAGCGCCACCTAGCGGCCAGCGGAAAAATTGCACCCTAAGATACGACGGCGTAGGAGACTTACGCCGCTCGTATCTTAACCTAATTTAAGCGTATCTGGTTTCCAGAATACGCTTACATTTACGCCGGCGTAGATTCAGAGTTACGACGGCGTATCTACTGATACGCCGGCGTAACCCTACCTGAATCCAGCTAATAGTCATATTCTATGCAGAGTAACAGTATACAAACTAGCCATTGCTAATGCTGGTACTTGTAGTTCTTCCCCATCAGTTGTGCCTCTTGCAGAACAATAATCTGCTGCTCACTTCAATGTCAGACGATTTCATTGTAGGAACATCAGGTAAGCATTAGCAGTCACTTTTGTTTAAAAACTTGTCTTAATTGTGTTTGTCTCGCTGGCAGTGATTTAATTACACACCTGTCATACCATTTCCAACATCCCTTTGTCATCGCCTTTTATTCATTATTTTTATGAAACGCTCGGCAAAGATTTCACACAAAAAGCGCCAGATAATGCAGGTGAAAATTACATTTTTCGTTGCGATGGAGCGCACTTTCTCTCTATTTAATCTGAAAAATGTGCTCATTCCTCTCCGTGAATCCAGCGCACATTGTGCCTCTGCAAACATTCTTTTATCAAAGAGTTTTCTATTTAATTACACCAATTTAATAATAGGATTCCAAAAAGCTGCTTAACCACTTTCACCCCCTTCTTGCCCAGACCAATTTTCAGCTTTCAGCGCTGTCACACTTTGAATGACAATTGCGCGGTCATGCAACACTGTACTCAAATGAAATTTTTATAATTTTTTCCCCACAAATAGAGCTTTCTTTTGGTGGTATTTGATCACCTCCGCGGTTTTTATTTCTTGCGCTATAAACAAAAGAACAGGGACAATTTTGAAAAAAAAACACAATATGTTTTATTTTTAGCTATAATAAATAGATATTTTTTTTTTAACACATTTTTTCCTCAGTTTAGGCCAATATGTATTCTTCTACATATTTTTGGTAAAAAAAAATCGCAATAAGCGTTTATTGATTGGTTTGCGTAAAAGTTATAGCGTCTACAAAATAGGGGATAGATTAATAGCATTTTAATTATTTTTTTTTTTTACAAATAATGGCGGCGATCGACGATTTTTATCGTGACTGTGATATTGCGGCAGACACTTTTGACACATTTTTGAGACCAATCACATTTATACAGCGATCCCTGCTATAAAAATGCATCGATTACTGTATAAATGTGACTGGCAGGGGGCAAGGAAGGGGTTAACACTAGGGGGCAAGGAAGGGGTTAGTGTATTCCCTAATTAGTGATTCTTACTGTGGGGGGTGGGGAGTGACTGGGGGAGGTGACCGATGGTTGTCCCTATGTACAAGGGACATGCCATCGGTTCCCTCTCCCTGACAGGACACAGATCCACAGATCCACTTTCCTGCTCAGTTACTGAGCAATCGCGGGTGCCCGTCGGCCATCGCGGCCGCTGGGCACACGCATTGGGTCCTAGTGGTTTTTAAAGGCGCGACTTCATATGGCGTGGACCCAGGATAACAGAGTCTTCCTCCTGCCGTCTTTTGACGGCGCGCGGTTGACAAGTGGTTAAAGGAAAACCAGCATGTTACCTAAATGTTTTGCTTTTTTTTGCCCTACTTCTCCTGTGGATCATAGAAGTGCAGTATGTTCTACTTACCTAAGTGGATGCAGCGTTAATCCAGTGGATCAGATGCTGCATCTGTCCCCTGCCGCCTTGGCACTGAGGACTGAGCAATAAAACACAGCTGATCGCTCAGTTCTCCCCTCCGCTCTGCGCGGTGATTGTCACTCTCTCTCTGTGTTCTGCACCCTTCATTGCTCACTGGGCTGGGGAGGGAGCAGCTGGCTCAGTCTCCCAGCTACACAGCCGAGAGGCTGAGACAGCTACCGGATCCAGGCACCTGGCTGTCAGCTGATGTCACAAAGCCAGTCTTGGATCTGAAGAGATCCTGACTACCCAGATGCCTGGACCGGCAGCTTTCTAAGCCTCTCAGCTGCGTAGGTGGGAGACTGAGACAGATGCTCCCTCCCCAGCCCAGCGCAGTGCTCCAGTGAGCACTGGAGGGCCAGAGCAGAGAGCGGGGGGGGGGGGGGGGGTGGCAAACAATGCACCCAGAGCATTTTACTTGACGCAAAAAAATGGGCGTTACAAATTTAGAACCTTTCGTCGTTTTTCACGTTGTAATTTTTCTCGTCGTGAAAAACAGTCGTGTGTACGCTTTAACGAGGGAGAAAAATGCGCATGCTCAGAAGCAAGTAATGAGACGGGAAATTTGCATAATCAGCCCAAAGGGTGGCACCATTCGAATGGAACTCCCCCTTTATAGTGCCGTTGTACGTGTTGTTGTACGTCACCGCGCTTTGCTCGAGCATTTTTTATCACGATCGTATGTATGCAAGGCAGGCTTGAGAGGAATCACGTAGAGTAAAATGTTTTTTTTTTCCATGACATGAATAACGGTCATGTGTACGCGGCATTAGAGTTTCTCTGGCTACTTTTAAAGTGCAATTAGAACTTTTATAGTGTGGGATCTCTCCATCTAGTAAGCAGTTGGCAGAAGTGAACAAGCACGGGGAAGGTCTGCACTTTCATGGTCACGTTTTGGTTGATTTAGGGATATGGATTATTTATTACTCCCTTTATTTATAACAGTTTCCATTGACTGGAATTTTACGGTTACAGTGCAACACATTTGGGTGTTTATAGTTGTATAGTTATCGTGTATTGAGATAAGTCTTCTATGACGAAACGTGTCGGGAGGAGCCTAGTGTGTCGGGAGGAGCCTAGTGTGTACATCATCACACCCACTCAGTGGGTTTATATGGTGGGAATGCTTTGATTGAAGCTATTATAACTGGATTGTCCTTTGTGGACCATCTTAGGCCGAGTACTCACGAGCAAACATGTCCGATGAAACCGGTCCGCGGACCATTTTCATCGGACATGTCTGCCCGTGGACTGCCCAGGGACTTCTGTTCGATGGCTATACACACCATCGAACAGAGGTCCGCGCGTAAACAATACGCAGGGCGTGTCCGCGGTGTCGCTGCGTCGATAACGCGGTGTCGCCGCGACAATGACGCGGCGACGTGGGCGGCCTGCCTTTAAAATGCTTCCACGCATGCGTCGAAGTCATTTGACGCATGCGAGGGATGGCGGGCGGCAGGACATGTACGGTAGGTCTGTACAGATGACCGTACATGTCCGGGCGGACAGGTTTCCAGCGGACTGTTTTAAAGCAAGTCCAGGAAACAGTTGTCCGCTGGAAACCTGTCCGATCCGCCCGAAAATGGTCCGCTCGGGCCTACATACGGCCAAACATGTCTGCTGAAACTGGTCCGCGGACCAGTTTCAGCAGACATGTTTGGTCGTGAGTACGGGGCCTTAGAGTTGCTCTGGCTACTTTTAAAGTGCAATTAGACCTTTTATAGTGTGGGATCTCTCCATCTAGTAAGCAGTTGGCAGAAGTGAACAAGCACAGGAAAGGTCTGCATTTTCATGATCACATTTTGGTTGATTTAGGGATATGGATTATTTATTACTCCCTTTATTTATAACAGTTTCCATAGCCTGAAATTTTGAGTTTACAGTGCAACACATTTGGGTGTTTATAAGTATATAGTTATCTTGTATTCAGTTAATAGTCTTTTTTTATGACGAAACGCATTGGGTGAAGCCTAATGCTGACGTCATCATCACACTCACTCGGTGGCGCATAGTTTGTATTTCTAGGCTTGTCTCTTTTTTACAATATGTAAGTATTTTTCTTATGTATTGCAATTTTGTGTTTCAATTTTATGTATTTTATGTATTGCAATTTTAAAGGTACAGCACTACACATTTGGGTGTTTTTTTTTTGTATATATAGTTATCTTGTATTCAGGTAACAGTGAGTGCTGCTAAATGTTTATTTATTTATTTATTATCTTTGTATTTATTTACTTATTTTTTTATTTTTTGCCCTTTAGAATCTAAGAATACAAATACATTTTCATTCCACTTAGGATCGAGGTCCACAAGGACCCCTCTTGTCCTGCTTATAAATGTTCCCTATTGTCTTTTGCCTGTTATTATGTATTATTATTTTGTATATTTAAGTGCTAAGAGTTCACGGTCTGGAACAGTTTGTGCCGCTTGCTTCTAATTAAATATGATTTTTTGCAATTACCCAAATCTGCCTATAAATAACCCGGATTTTGCAAATTACGTTTTACAGCTAAAATGGTTTTATACAATGTGAAAAATGTAACCACAGTGATTATTAGTCCTTTTCATGCCAAAATGTCTCACAGTAATTTGTGGTCTATTGAGGGATTATAATCTGACAAAAGAGTGGGCTTTCGGGGGACAGAGGAAAGGAGGGGGCAGGTAAAGAGCAGCCAAGTCAATGTTATTCGATGTTCTAAGTGGTTAATAGTGCCTTCTTGGCTGATTTAAATAGACATTATCTTATAATGATCCATTTGCCCAGATGCGCTGCACATTGGCGCTGAGGTTTCAGCTCTTTATACACTAGTGCATGCTAAAGGGCAGCTTTAATCACAGTAGATATCATCTCCATGTCAATAATCTTATCACATTTTGGTACTGTACCAAAAACGTTATTTTGCCTTATAGGTTACTGTGACGGTATCGGTATGATATCCCCGTCAAAGATTCCCTTCTTCCATAAGAACATCACCCCAATATTCCACTAGGAGGAATATTCCTGAGATCGCCCATTAAGCCACACATTAGTCCAGGCTTACTGCTAGAACAAGACAGACTTTAATGTTATATCACACAGCTTATATGTCATTTCCAAAACTGTTACAATGACAAATCTCCGCCCCCCTCACACTGGGGCTTCCATACAGATGATTAGACAGACACGACGGAGCCGATGCTGAAAACACATTTTCTTTAGACAATGACATCAAAGACGCTGATTACTAGTTGTACTGAATACATTAACTAGACCGCTCGACCCCGCATATAGAGAGATAATTACCACACTGGAGCAATCAGAATAATTAACACAAGCCACTTAAACACAGATCTCCTTCACACAACACAATAGATCAATTAACCTTTAGAAATAGTGAGGGGACATTAGCACGTCAATAACCTGTTAGCCGAGAACAGAATTACACAGGGCAAGCAGGGAGAATTAGACTGAGACATATAGGCAAATGCATCACAGTTACAATTAGATATGTGCATGGGAACAGTCCTATTGGCTCATTACATATGCAGGCTCTGCTTCCTGCTTTGCAGTCGACGTGGACGTAAATGACGTAAATCCCTATTCACGGACGACTTACGCAAACAACGTAAAATTTTCGAATTTCGACGCGGAAACGGCGGCCATACTTAACATTACTATTCCAGCTATTTGATGGAATAACTTTAGGCCTGATAATGCGTTACGTAAACGGCGTATGTGTACTGCGTCGGCCGGGCGTACGTTCGTGAATAGGCATATCTAGTGATTTACATATTCTACGCTGACCGCAATGGAAGCGCCACCTAGCGGTCAGCCGAAAAATTACACTTTAGGATACGAGGGTGTAAGACACTTACGCCGCTCGTATCTGAGCCTAATTTAAGCGTATCTGGTTACCAGAATACGCTTACATTAGCGCTGACGCAAATTCTGACTTAGGCTGGCGTATATACTGATACGCCAGCCTAAGTCTCTCTGAATCTAGCTATTAGACCGTAGGGTTCAATGTTATTGTTATTTGTAACGGAACCCCAAATGGGACAGGGGTTAAAGCCGTTTAGGATATTTCATTCCTGAACCCAAGGCAGCTATCGACACTCCACAATCCGGCAAACACGACCCATACAAATTCCCCCATTAACGAGACACACAGCTCTGTTTGAGGTTCAACAGGAATAGACCCTTTATTGAGAAATACAGGCTCTATATATACAGTTTAGGATACTGCAATAACCAAATGAACAATGACCCAACTCCACCCACAACATCACGCAATGGTTCCTAATGAGCCCCAATACACATCTTTTAGTAGACATCCTGACTAAGGGCCCTTTCACACATACGGACAAACAGTCCGCTTATTACAAGTCCGTTTACGGACTTGTAATGTATCCCTATGGGATTGCAGACGTTAGCGGATGATGTTAGACGTTGACGTTAGCAACCGCAAAGTTCCGCTTTTGCGGACGGAAGAAAGCCCTATTTTTCTTCCGTCCGGCGGAACGGATCAGATGAAAACGGACACACGGTCCGTATTCATCCGATTCCCCATAGGGGAGAGCGGAGGAGAGACAGGGCGGTCTCTGCACTGTGTGCGGGGACCGCCCTGTCCGGCAACAGCTCAGCTGGGATTTACGGAGGAATCCCCGCTGAGCCAAACAGGCTAACGGAGCGGATCAATACGGATCCGCTCCGTGTGAAAGAGTCCTTAGGCTCCTGACCTAATTTACATGAGCTAATTAACTACATCTGATGATTCATACACTTGACCTTTAGGCTGTCTGCTAACTTACAATACACATTACCATCAATAGGTGGGCGGCAGTCCAAGACATATTCTGTATGTCCATTATTTTCTGGCTCAATCTGTGCCCAAAAGTGACTCCCGTTACATTATTTATATAGCGCCAACAGTTTTCACAGAGCTTTACAATGTATAGGGGGGACAACACAATTACAGTGCAATATTGAGTTGGCCCACCCTTTGCAGCTATAACTTGAACTCTTCTGGGAAGGCTGTCCACAATGTTTAGGAGTGTGTCTATGGGAATGTTTCACCATTCTTCCAGAAGCGCATGTGTGAGGTCAGGCACTGATGTTGGACAAGAAGGCCTGGCTCGCAGTCTCCGCTCTATTTCATTCCAAAGGTGTTCTATCGGGCTGAGGTCAGGACTATTGGGTGTGCAGGCCAGTGAAGTTCCTCCATCCCAAACTCGCTCATCCATGTCTTCATGGACCTTGCTTTGTGCTCTGGTGCGCAGTCATGTTGGAACAAGAAGGGGTCATCCCCAAACTCTTCCCACAAAGTTGGGAGCACGAAATTGTCCAAAATGTCTTTGCATGCTGACGCCTCAAAGTGGTTGTAAAGATTCATGTTTTTCCACCTTAATGCATCCCCCAGCCCCCCCGTTTTACTTACCTGAGCCGTTCACCTGCTCGGCTCGTCCAGGGAGGGGTATAGGTGTCAAGCAAGAAAGTAGTTAGGACAAGGAATGGTTCTTGGCAGGCAGCAATCATAAGAGTAGTCAGGTCCAGGCAGAGGTCTTGGCAGGCAGCAAGCATGAGAATACTGAGGTCCAGGCAGGGATTTTGGCAGGTAGCAAGCATGAGAATAGTCAGGTCCAGGCAGGGGTCTTGGCAAGCAGCAAGAAATAGAGTAGTAAGGTTGAGGCAGTGGTCTCAGAAGGTGTCAAGCAAGAAAGTAGTCAGGAGTAGGAAGGGGTCTAGGCAGGTAGCAAGCATGAGCGTAGTCAGGTCCAGGCAGGGGTCTTGGCAGGTAGCAAGCATGAGAAAACTGAGGTCCAGGCAGGGGTATTTG
Organism: Rana temporaria; assembly: GCF_905171775.1. Taxonomy (NCBI): domain Eukaryota; kingdom Metazoa; phylum Chordata; class Amphibia; order Anura; family Ranidae; genus Rana; species Rana temporaria. The sequence goes on from NC_053493.1 coordinate 16,897,462, forward strand.
CAGGTAGTAAGCATGAGAGCACTGAGGTCCAGGAAGGAGTCTTGGCAGGCAGCAAGCATAAGAATAGTCAGGTCCAGACAGGGGCCTTGGCAATTAGCAAACAAAAGCATAGTAAGGATCAGGCAGGGGTCTTAGAAGGTGTCAAGCAAGAAAGTAGTCAGGACCAGGAAGGGGTATTGGCAGGTAGCAAACATGAGAGTAGTCAGGTCCAGGCAGTGGTCTTGGCAGGCACCAAATTAAAGAGTAGTAAGGTTCAGGCAAGGGTCTTGGCAGGTGGCAAGCAAGAAAGTACAGGCATACCCTGCTTTAAGTACACTCACTTTACATACACTCGCGAGTAAGGACATACCCGTGAGTGTATGTAAAGTGGCTCTCAAGCTAAAGCTGCAGCTGGGTAATCTGTGCACGGATAGTTCAGATTCCCTGTTACTTGGAAAAACACTCCCTGACCCCCCCACTACAGTCCCTGACACCCCTACTATAGTCCCTGACACCCCTCTACAGCTCCTGACACCCCCACTACAGCCCCTGACACCCCAGAAGTGAAAAACGGTATTGCTTCACTTTAAGTACATTTTAGTTTTACATACATGCTCTGGTCCCATTGTGTACTTAAAAGTGGGGTATGCCTGTAGTCATGTCTAGGCAGGGGTCTTAGCAGGCAGCAAGCATGAGAGTATTGAGGTGCAGGCAGCAACCATGAGAGTGTTAAGGTTCAGGCAAGGGTATTGGCAGGCAGCAAGCATGAGAGTAGTCAGGTCCAGGCAGGGGTCTTGACAAGCAAAAAAATAGTGAGGTCCAAACAGGGATCTTTGCAAGTGTCAAGCAAGAAAGTAGTCAGGACCAGGAAGTGGTCTTCGCAGGCAGCAAACATGAGAATACAGAGGTCCAGTCAGGGGTCTTGGCAGGCAGCAAGCAAACGAGTAGTCAAGTTTAAGGCAGGAGTCATAGGCGTGCGCACATAGGGTGTAAGGTGTGCCTGGGCACACCCTAATCACCCTGTACTATGCAGATTCCCCCTGCTGCCTGGCTGCAGAGAAAGGGACTGGGGAATCTCTGTCCTCAGTCCCTTTCTCTGTCTCAAAAGTGAGACATCAGGGGTCTGTTTAGACCACTGATATTTCACCAAAGCCCCCAAACAGGGCTCCTAAAAAAAAAAAAAAAATATAAAAAAAAAAATAATAAAAATAAAATTGTAAAAAAATTATAATAATAATACAAATAAAGATAAACTACTGACACCAATCTCTGCCCTGCCGGCAAAGCCCTACTGACTTGCCCACTGCCATATATGTTATATTACACATGCATGTGTGTTTGAGCTTTGGTGTGCATACCTTAATGCAATAGGCTGCGCACACCTATGGCAGGAGTCTTGAAAGGTGGCAAGCAAGTGAGAAGTCAAGTCCAGGCAGGGGTTTTGGCAGGTGGCAAGCTAGAGACTGGTCAGGTCAATCAGTGTTGGCAACACATAGTCAACTGGAAAGTAAGTATTGTAGCCCTTTAGCTCTCTCACATAGCTGGTAATAAAGCACAGCACATGTTGCTTCAAAGGCTGGTGCTTAAATACCCTTCTGGCTAAAGGACATGCCCAGCATCATTAGCACTTATGTGTGCTTTGGGAATTCTTGAAGTCCTAGAGTTAGTGGAGGTTCTAGGAACCTTGAAAATCTTGGAAGACCCAGCCGGGAACCTGTGAGTAACACCACCAAACAATGAGGCAGGGTGATCATAGTTGCAAATTTATTCTGCCGATAATGTGTAATCTACAAATCTCTACCTTCACTATGGTAACAAAAACATAGCAGATCAAGCATGTAAAAAAGGGTGAAAGTCACAGCAAAACATTATTTAAAGTGTGCAGGGAAACTGTAAGTCCTGTGTCCTGCACGGTGGTGTTGAGAAAAACCACTGCTCTCACCAAACATCCCAGATTGCCCCCCACTGAATCTCAGCTAAAGCTCTGTGCAATGTTAGTTTCTCCGCCCCATCATCTTCACACTACACCAGTGATCACTCTGAATGATCCCAGGCACTTGCTGAACTTGCTGAATTATTAGTAGGCCAGGGGCCTGCAGTACCCCTGCTTGTTGGCCTAGATGTTAAGCAGCATGAGTTTGTTGATGGACTACTGATCCCAGCCCCGTAGGCCACTGTAAGATGCCGGGGGGCAGGGGGAAGAGGTGACAGAGATAGATAGAGCAGAGGACATGGAAGACATATGCCTCTAACACGTGTCATGCGATGTGCCAAAACCTCTCCCTTCTCCAGGCGTATCTTGGTTCCAAAATATTCAGACATAGGTTTATTTCATTATACGATGATTATTCTTCCAACGATATGACAGCAAACAGACAGTCTATGCTTACATTGATTACAGCTGGTAAGAACATCAATGCAGGTTGATACTTCAGAAGTTACAGAAGGAGGAAATAGATGTTAAGATGATTAGATTAGATCTTTCTTGGGAGAGGGTCCCCCCTCCCCCCATCTCTCCTGCAGAGTCCGATGACCCTGAGGCTTCCGTCGGGCCGGGTGACCCTGGAGATCCTAACTCACTATGCTCACCATGTGTTCTTATATACTTATTTAAAAGCCAAACTTAGGATAATTCATATTTAGATTAGCTCCAAGGATGGTGGCAAGCTTCTGTCACAAATGTATACACCCATTTGTGTATATTTAAGTAACATCTCCACCCACCTTCTTGACGTAGGACTTTCAAGAATAGATGTGGCCTACGCTATAACAGTTGTTCTGCCCTGTAACTGACCTTGTTTGCCCTCAAAGCTGTCATGTCTTAAGCATTGATTCAGATACATTTATTACATAAAAATATTAATGAATTTAAAATCTAACAGCCACATAGATTTGACACAAAACCCCACAGTCTCTCCTCTGGCCTTGCACCCAGCTCCCCTGGCATGCCTTCTCCAGATATCCACTGTGCCTCACTCACAGACCTTCTCTTGCCTTGAGTCCATGGTGGAGAACTTAACCGGACATGCGTACCAACTGCTTCTGCAGCTCCTTTGTTCCAGGACACCTCCTTCATGACCGTGTAAGGATGAGGCTTCCTCCCAGCTACCGAGCTCCTTCCCCTGAGGCGCGCCCCCCCCCCCCTCAGATGGGGATGGGTCTCCTGCTGCGGTCTAACACTCCATTCTTCACTTCACCCAGCCGACAACTCCCTCCAGTGGGCTGGACCTGAGTTTATGAAGGAGTAAGGGGACCAGATTTTTAAAATGAAATCCGGGGACATATTTTGTTTTTTTTCTAGTAATGGTGGCAATCAGCGACTCTCTGCCCGCTGCCGCCGCCGCCTACTTCACAGCCTCTCAAGTCTCACTCTCCGGGCCCCGGCTACTACTGGGTGTGGAGCGGAGGAAGATCACTCCGCCAAGGAAGGCAAGGAGATAAGCGGGCAGGTGGCTGGCCGGGACTTGAGCCAAGGCAGAAGAACATGCAAGCGGAGCAGAATGGAACTGAAGAAATATTCCCTCCTCTCCGACCAGCACATTATCATCAGAAAGGGGCACAGATAAGGGAAAAAAAATACACCCCCCTAAGCGAATAGGAGCAGTGTTTAATTCAGTTTTTGTTTTTAATTCTGCACTGACTGTCTTTGAAATTGCCCCAGCCCCTGTTTAAATCCAATCCGGGGACAAAACCGGGGACAAACTTGGTCCGCGGACAGTGTCCTCGGAAACCGGGAATGTATGGTCACCCTATGAAGGAGGCCTGCCCCCTGCCAATTACAATTGGGGATTGGTCAGGGCTACTCACATGAGCTCCCTGTCACTCCAATTCCCAGCCCTGCCCCTCTACCAGAACATTCTCCCTAGAAGCAGGGGTAGCCTGAAGCATAGGCCTGCCTAAATTTACCTGCCTGGCAGCTATCACAAAAAATCCTCACCTCTAACACCTACCTATGGTAGAGGGCGCTACATATATCTATTCCTGTGAGTTCAGTTGGGCTATAACATTTGAGTAAAAGTAAAAAAACTCCCAATCAGCTGGAAGATTTCTTAACAGCAGCCTCATTGTCACATTGACATTTTATCTGTCGCTGTGTGCAGTTTTTCACTTGACTTTTCTTTCATAAGATCAGCTTACGTTCAGTTTTTTCTTCACATTCCATTGATGTTTGGACCAATATGAGTCACTTATGCTGAGATGCTTCACTTTCACTTTCTGTTAATACTTATTTTTTTGTTTTTTGCCAATGTTCCTATTGTGACATTTTCCCTATTGTGTTTATATTGATTTATATCACCTTCATACATCCTGTTCACCAGGGTTTGTTCACTCCTCTAGCGCAGCACATTTTTTACTTTTATGCCGCGTACACACGATCATTTTTCGGCATGAAAAAAAAAACGTTGTTTTTCAGCATGTCCAAAAAACGACGTTTTCCCAACTTCATCATTAAAACGACGTTGCCCACACACCATCGTTTTTAAAAAATGATCTAGCAAAGCGCGGTGACGTACACCACGTACGACGGCACTATGAAGGGGAAGTTCCATTCACCTTTGGGCTGATTCCGTGTTAGTAAAAGACGATTTGCGCTTTTCTGTCTGTTACAGCGTGATGAATGTGCTTACTCCATTATGAACGGTAGTTTTACCAGAACGAGCGCTCCCGTCTCATAACTTGCTTCTGAGCATGCGTCGTTTACGTTGTTTTAGCCCACACACGATCATTTTTTACAACCCGAAAAACGACATTGTTTAAAACGACGTTAAAAAATGCAGCATGTTCGAATTTTTGTTTTTTTTGTCGTTTTTCAGAACCTGAAAAATGATGTGTAGCCCACACACGATCATTTTAAATGACGTTTTTGAAAAACAACGTTTTTTTCATGCCGAAAAATGATCGTGTGTACGCGGCATCACCTTTTTCACATATTTTTCTGTATGTTTTGGTGCTAGCAGCTGCCCCACTCTCACTTAGCAGCGCGGTATTTCTCCTTTTATTTATAACATTTGAGTAAAGGTCCGCTCCAATACATATACAGTACAGACCAAAAGTTTGGACACACCTTCTCATTCAAAGAGTTTTCATTATTTTCATGACTATGAAAATTGTAGATTCACACTGAAGGCATCAAAACTAAATCTAAAAATAAATAAAATATATTTCATACTCTAGATTCTTCAAAGTAGCCACCTTTCGCTTTAATTACTGCTTGGCAAACTCTTGGCATTCTCTTGATGAGCTTCAAGAGGTAGTCACCTGGCGCAGCACCCCATCACTCTCCTTCTTGATCAAATAGCCCTTCCCCCGCCTGGAGGTGTGTTTGGGGTCATTGTCCTGTTGAAAAATAAAATGATGGTCCAACTAAACGCAAACCGGATGGAATAGCATGCCGCTGCAAGATGCTGTGGTAGCCATGCTGGTTCAGTATGCCTTCAATTTTGAATAAATCCCCAACAGTGTCACCAGCAAAGCACCCCCACACCATCACACCTCCTCCTCCATGCTTCACGGTGGGAACCAGGCATGTAGAGTCCATCCGTTCACCTTTTCTGCGTCGCACAAAGACACGGGGGTTGGAACCAAAGATCTCAAGTATGGACTCATCAGACCAAAGCACAGATTTCCACTGGTCTAATGTCCATTCCTTGTGTTCTTTATCCCAAACAAGTCTCTTCTGCTTGTTGTCTTTCTTTAGCAGTGGTTTCCTAGCAGATATTCTACCATGAAGGCCTGATTCACACAGTCTCCTCTTACCAGTTCTAGAGATGTGTCTGCTGCAAAAGGTGGCTACTTTGAGGAACCTAGAATATTAAATATATTTTCAGTTACAAAGGAAAGGTGATCGTGCTAAGTGAAAAAATATTGAATAAATAAAACACATAAATGTTCATATTAATGTGCATAGATAAGTCCGCCCGCAGGCAAATTATATGTATAAGTCTCCCAAGTGTATATGGAAATCCACACAGGAAAGTGATTGACAGGAAAGAACCTCCACCGCAGTCAAATCAAGCCTCTTACCGAATGGAGTTGATCTCCAGATTGTAAGAGATCAAAAACAGCATGGTAAGAGATATGGATAGAGGTGTCCAATATGAAGCCCAGATGATGGAAACTCATGATTCGTATCCTTAGAAGGACTCCCGATATGCCATCCGAGGGTATGTAGGAATAAAAGAGGCTCACATAGTGTAAAACCTTAATTTATTCGTATAAAAATAAGTGAAATGCACTTACATTCCATTAAAATTTGCAGAGCATAAAAGCTGGCCAGCTTAAGCGAATACAGCCCGTATCCGGGTAGAAGGAAACGCGGTGACGTCAGAACGCCGCCTCCCTATGTTTCGTCACAACAGGACTTGGTCACGGGATACAGGTGGCGCTCTGAATCACTGCGTAAATACAACAAGCGTCGGATGTAGCCTCGATGTGGTGAAACATCCGATCATACATCGGACATCTTAACTACTGGAATCCTCACTTGCCCTCACCATAGTCAAGTGAGGGCAACTATAACAGGCATATTTTCAGTTGTTTCACACTTTTTTGTTATGTACAATTCCACATTCATAGTTTTGATGTCTTCAGTGTGAATCTACAATTTTCATAGTCATGAAAATAAAGAAAACTCTTTGAATGAGAAGGTGTGTCCAAACTTTTGGTCTGTACAGTAAATACACTCCGTAGTCTGCTCCAATTCTTCCTGCGCCATTTGCCTATCTTGGCTAATCAGACCCTTTTATTCTGTACTCTCCCATTATTATTTTGCTGCTGGATTATTCAGCAACTGGCTAATGTTCCAGCATTAATCTTCTCAGGCGTCTCCCTTAATCGTCTCACGACACGTCCCTTTGTGGCGGTGTCATATATTTTCCCGGGGCCCCACAAAAGGACCTTGCTTAGAGGAAAAACAAGCCTCGCTGATTGCAGGATTTGGGTATCTGCAGCGGATTCTTTGTACTGTGTCCTGCACAACGGCCGGCTTTTAATGAGATTCCTTTTTCTGGCACCTGGAAACAACCGAGCTGCTTGCCCACTCCTAGGTTTTGACATGGCTTTTGCCAGCGTGCTTCTATTGCTTGAATGGGCGCCGTTGAGTACATGCAAATCCCTACTTGTTATGTCCAGTTGCACAATGTTTTTGTACTTTTTTTTGTTGTTTTTTTTAACTCTTTGGACAGATTGTTGGAGCATCAGTCTCAGCTTGAATTTCCCACACTAGGTCTTCTTCACTCTTTCTTAAGCTTTCGTCAGTAGAATTCACACCAAGGAATGGATCAACCAAACAGAAAACATTGAATTGTATTAATAAGTTTGTGTTCATTTTGGCATCAAATTTCGATATAGTTTTAGTCTTATGCCGCGTACACCAGGGTTTGACAAATTTTCTTGGAATCTAGGAGCCAGCTAAAAAAGTTAGGAGCCATAAAACGCGCCCCGTCCCGACGAGCTCGCTCGCAGAAGCGAACGCATATGTGAGTAGCGCCTGCATATGTAAACAGTATTCAAACCACACATGTGAGGTATCGCCGCGATTAGTAGAGCGAGAGCAATAATTCTAGCCCTAGACCTCCTCTGTAACTCAAAACATACAACCTGTAGAATTTTTTAAACGTCGCCTATGGAGATTTTAAAGAGTAAAAGTTTTTGTCGCCATTCCACGAGCGGACGCAATTTTGAAGCGTGACATGTTGGGTATCAATTTACTCGGCGTAACATTATCTTTCACAATATAAAAAAAAATGGGCTAACTTTACTGTTGTCTTATTTTATAATTAAAAAAAGAGTATTTTTTCGCAAAAAAAGTGCGCTTGTAAGATCGTTGCGCAAATACAGCGTGACAGAAAGTATTGTAACGACCGCCATTTTATTCTCTAGGGTGTTAGAATAAAAAATATATATAATGTTTGGGGGTTCTAATTAGAGGGAAGGAGATGGCAGTGAAAACAGTGAAAAACACATTAGAACTGCTGTTTTACTTGTAATGCTAACGGCCACCACAAGATGGCGCCCAGATCACAGAAGGAAGTTTAGGCCTGCAGAAGGCCGCAAAGCCGCGGCCTCAATTACCGGCGATGGGGGGGGGGCGCACGGAGACACAGGATCCTGTGTCTTCGTGTGCCCCCACCTCCCCATGATCACGGCAAGCCTGCGCCGGCCGGTAATTGAGGCCGCGTCTTTGCGGCCTTCTGCAGACCTAAGCTTCCCCAGGCGCCAGGTCACAACTTCTTGTCGCAATTGCGATCGGGCGCCCAGATTTTGTCGAGCCCTGGCGTACACACAATCGGAAATTCCGACAAGAAAAGTCAGATGTGAGTTTTTGGTCGTAAATTCTGACCGTGTGTAGGCTGCATCGGAATTTCCGCCAAGAAAAATTTGAGAGCTGGTTCTCAAATCTTCCGACAACAAAAGTCCTTGGAGGAAATTCCGATCGACTGTATGCAATTTCCGACACTCAAAAATCCTACGCATGCTCGGAATCGATTTGACGCATGCTCAGAATCATTGAACTTAATTTTTCTCGGCTCGTTGTAGTGTTGTACGTCACCGCGTTCTTGACGGTCTGAATTTTGTGTGACCGTGTGTATGCAACACAAGTTTGAGCCAAAATTCTGTTGGAAAAAAATCCACGGTTTTCTTGTCGGAATTTCCAATCGTGTGTACGCGGCATTAGGGCTAAAATGGCATTTTAGTTTTAATCCCATTTTCGTCTTCTGCAATTGTTTTAGTTTTAGTCATATTTAGTCGACATACAGACCTGATCAAAAGTTTAAGACCACTTGAAAAATGGAAAAAAATCATATTTTACATTGTTGGATCTTAACAAGTTGTCCAAGGGAGGGGCGAGCACGACACTCCACACCAGGGAGAAAGCCTCGCATTACTGTGTGGAGTTACAGACAGAAGAACAGGAAGTGAGGATTTCTCAGAAGAAATAAGGACATTTAAAAGAAAAATGGAAGGATGAGGTAAGTGAAGGAGGACTGCACTAAGGTAAAGGAAGCTATACACCCCCTTATAGACATGTTATACTTACCTGCTCTGTTCAGTTGGTTTTGCACAGAGCAGCCTGGATCCTCCTCTTCTCAGGCCCCCCTTCTGTGCTTGTGGCCCCTCCCTCCTGTCAAGTGCCCCCCACAGCAAGCAGCTTGCTATGGGGGCACCCCGAGCTGAGCCACAGCTCCCTGTGTCCATTCAGACACAGAGCTGCGGCTCGGCCCCACCCCCTCTCTCTCCTCATTGGCTGTCTGCCTTTGACAGCAGCAGGAGCCAATGGCGCCGAGCTGCTGTCTCAGACAATAAGGAGGGGAGTCACAGGCAGCCGAGACACGTGATTTAATTTCCATAGACACAAAATCAAAAAACACGCTTTTTTTCTACTTTGAACACTGCTGTTATTACTACTATTTTTTTTTTTCATACGTCACTGCAGATAAAAGAAAAAAAAACTATTTTATTTTAGAACTGATTCCATTATTATTGACACTAAAGTTCATTTTCTGGTACCAAGCATTTCAATGATGAAAGAAAGGCATTTCTTTTTTTCAACATTGAGCATTTTTGAATGCAGCACTGGAAAAAAGAAAGGATAAAGACGAAAAAGGTAAAATATTATTGAAAAAAAATAAAAAATAAAACGTCAGCACAAAAATAATTACTTAAACGGGAGAAGAGGGGAAGTATGACTGATGTTAACCACTTAACCCCCCATATTGCTGGTCAAAGACAAGAGCACTTTTTGCGATTCGGCACTGCGTCTCTTTAACTGACAATTGCAGGGTCGTGCGACGTGGCTCCCAAACAAAATTGGCGTCCTTTTTTCCCCACAAATAGAGCTTTCTTTTGGTGGTATTTAATCACCTCTGCGGTTTTTAAAATAGAGCGACAATTTTGAAAAAAAAAAATATTTTTTACTTTTTGCTATAATAAACATCCCCCAAAATATATAAATAAACTATTTTTTTTCCTCAGTTTAGGCCAATACGTATTCTTCTACATATTTTTCGTAAAAAAAAATCGCCTATAAGCGTTTATTGATTGGTTTGCGCAAAAGTTATAGCGTTTACAAAATAGGGGGTATTTTTATTAATATTTTTTTTTTACTAGTAATGGCGGCGATCATCAATTTTTTTACGGTACTGCGACATTATGGCGGACACTTCGGACATGCGCGAGAGCCGACGTATAGCTACGGGCTCTCGCGCACGGGAGCCGACCTGCCGCCGTATAACTGCGGCGGCTGGTCGGCAAGCAGTTAAATCGAAACACATACATTTTTTTTTATTTATTGTAAGGTTGCTTTAACAAAAAAAAAAAGTTCAACTAGGCTTCATTTCCATTGACGTTTTTACAGCCACTTTTCGGAGCGTTTTTTGCAGCTTAAAAACAGCTCTCCGTGTTAGTCTATGGCCTCATGCCCACCATGACGTTTTTGAGCTGTAGATGGCTGAGCCGTTTTTAAGCTGCAAAAAAAAAACAGGACCAGTGCGTTCTGAAGCTCCAGCTTTAGAGCTGTAAAAACGCCAGACGTTAAAAAACACTCAAAAACGCTAAAAAAACACGCAAAAACGCTGCCGCTGCGTTTTTGAGCTCCAGCTCAAAAAAAAAATATATATATATATATATTTTTTAAAAACAAACAAACATGGACAGGCGTTTTTAAGCTGTAAAAAAGGCTAAACAAAGTGGCTGTAAAAACGTCCATGGAAATGAAGCCTTAAAGCGGGAGTTCACCCATTTATTTATTTTTTTCTCTTTTTCCCTTAGATTCCTGCTCGTTTTGTCTAGGGGAATCGGCTAGTTGTTTTAAAATATGAGCCGTACTTACCGTTTTCGAGATGCATCTTCTCTGTCGCTTCCGGGTATGGGTCTTCGGGAGCGGGCGTTCCTTCTTGATTGACAGTCTTCCAAGAGGCTTCCGACGGTCGCATCCATCGCGTCACTAGTAGCCGAAAGAAGCCAAACGTCGGTGCGGCTCTATACTGCGCCTGCGCACCGACGTTCGGCTTCTTTCGGAAAATCGTGACGCGATGGATGCGACCGTCGGAAGCCTCTCGGAAGACTGTCAATCAACATAGGAACGCCCAGTCCCGCAGCCCATACCCGGAAGCGACGGAGAAGATGCATCTCGTAAACGGGTAAGTACGGATCATATTTTAAAACAACTAGCCGATTCCCCTAGACAAAACGAGCATCCATCTAAGGGGAAAAAGTCATATATATGGGTGAACCTCCGCTTTAATGATTTAAAAAAAAAATAGTAACTGGTTGGGCTCCTTCATTTGTTCTACAGGGAGTGCAGAATTATTAGGCAAATGAGTATTTTGACCACATCATCCTCTTTATGCATGTTGTCTTACTCCAAGCTGTATAGGCTCGAAAGCCTACTACCAATTAAGCATATTAGGTGATGTGCATCTCTGTAATGAGAAGGGGTGTGGTCTAATGACATCAACACCCTATATCAGGTGTGCATAATTATTAGTCATCTTCCTTTCCTTTGGCAAAATGGGTCAAAAGAAGGACTTGACAGGCTCAGAAAAGTCAAAAATAGTGAGATATCTTGCAGAGGGATGCAGCACTCTTAAAATTGCAAAGCTTCTGAAGCGTGATCATCGAACAATCAAGCGTTTCATTCAAAATAGTCAACAGGGTCGCAAGAAGCGTGTGGAAAAACCAAGGCGCAAAATAACTGCCCATGAACTGAGAAAAGTCAAGCGTGCAGCTGCCAAGAAGCCACTTGACACCAGTTTGGCCATATTTCAGAGCTGCAACATCACTGGAGTGCCCAAAAGCACAAGGTGTGCAATACTCAGAGACATGGCCAAGGTAAGAAAGGCTGAAAGACGACGACCACTGAACAAGACACACAAGCTGCAACGTCAAGACTGGGCCAAGAAATATCTCAAGACTGATTTTTCTAAGGTTTTATGGACTGATGAAATGAGAGTGAGTCTTGATGGGCCAGATGGATGGGCCCGTGGCTGGATTGGTAAAGGGCAGAGAGCTCCAGTCCGACTCAGACGCCAGCAAGGTGGAGGTAGAGTACTGGTTTGGGCTGGTATCATCAAAGATGAGCTTGTGGGGCCTTTTCGGGTTGAGGATGGAGTCAAGCTCAACTCCCAGTCCTACTGCCAGTTTCTGGAAGACACCTTCTTCAAGCAGTGGTACAGGAAGAAGTCTGCATCCTTCAAGAAAAACATGATTTTCATGCAGGACAATGCTCCATCACACGCGTCCAAGTACTCCACAGCGTGGCTGGCAAGAAAGGGTATAAAAGAAGAAAAACTAATGACATGGCCTCCTTGTTCACCTGATCTGAACCCCATTGAGAACCTGTGGTCCATCATCAAATGTGAGATTTACAAGGAGGGAAAACAGTACACCTCTCTGAACAGTGTCTGGGAGGCTGTGGTTGCTGCTGCACGCAATGTTGATGGTGAACAGATCAAAACACTGACAGAATCCATGGATGGCAGGCTTTTGAGTGTCCATGCAAAGAAAGGTGGCTATATTGGTCACTGATTTGTTTTTGTTTTGTTTTTGAATGGCAGAAATGTATATTTGTGAATGTTGAGATGTTATATTGGTTTCACTGGTAAAAATAAATAATTGAAATGGGTATATATTTGTTTTTTGTTAAGTTGCCTAATAATTATGCACAGTAATAGTCACCTGCACACACAGATATCCCCCTAAAATAGCTAAAACTAAAAACAAACTAAATACTACTTCCAAAAATATTCAGCTTTGATATTAATGAGTTTTTTGGGTTCATTGAGAACATGGTTGTTGTTCAATAATAAAATTAATCCTCAAAAATACAACTTGCCTAATAATTCTGCACTCCCTGTATATGTTATGGTTGTCACTGTCTGTACTCTGACAGTTCTATTTTTGTACTTGACTTGATCTACCGACAATGTTCTACTACTATTTAAAATCTTAATAAAAAGATTGGAAAGAAAAAAAGAATCAGTAAAAAAATAATAACTAAAAGAAAATATTTTAATTCACCTTTTAAAAACATTAAAAAAATGTTAAATTAATAATGCTTTTTACAAAAATGTGACATTTTATAGATAGGCAACTCCTATCCTCATATTGATTAGTAGGTTTCAAATTAATAACATCTACTGCAGTAGGGAACAGACACAAAAGATACACTCAGCATCTTTCCAAATAACTGTTCTGCTTTATTATTAAAGGTTTTTATACACATGATTACGTAGGTATCACATTAATATTACAATTGTACGTTTATGGTAACAAGGGGCGTAACATAGGCAGGCTAATTCTAATCAGGGACTCGAAAGAATGCAAACATGTACTGAAAACATTATTAGTGCCGTGTGCACAGTGAGAGCAGAGTGCAATACATACAAAATTGAATACAATTATAAATTATAATTATAAATTATACAATTATATACAGAACTTACAAATTTCCTTAACATAAATAAAAACAATAGGGAGAAGAGGAGAAATGCCGCGTACACACGATCATATTTCGGCATAAAAAAAAAACAAAGTTTTTCGGCATTTAGAAAAAACAAAGTTTTTCCAACTTCATCGTTAAAACGACGTTGCCCACACACCATCGTTCTAAAAAAATGCTCTAGCAAAGCGCGGTGACGTGCAACACGTACGACAGCACTATAAAGGGAAAGTTCCATTCGGATGACGCCACCCTTGGGGCTGCTTTAGCTGATTCCGTTTTAGTAAAAGACAATTCACGCTTTTCTGTGTGTTACAGCGTGATGAATGTGCTTACTCCATTATGAACGGTAGTTTTACCAGAACGAGCGCTCCCGTCTCATAACTTGCTTCTGAGCATGCGCAGGTTTTTTACGTCGTTTTAGCCCACACACGATCATTTTTTACAACCCGAAAAACGACATAGTTTAAAACGGCATTAAAAAAATGCAGCATGTTCAAATCTTTTTTTATGTCGTTTTTCAGAACCTTAAAAAATGATGTGTAGCCCACACACGATCATTTTAAATGACGTTTTTGAAAAACAACGTTTTTTTCATGCCGAAAAATGATCGTGTGTACGCGGCAAACGAGTTCATTAGTGCTGATTAGGGTGTTGAATAGGAACAAAGTAAAATTTCCCTCCAAAGTGATACTATAGGTTTGATTTAAAAAATAAATAACAAACTTCATATTTACCTCCACTGTGCAACTCATTTTGTTTTGCACACTGTGGCCCAGAACATCCTCTTCTGGGGTCCCACGGCGGCTCTCTCGGCTCCTCCCCGCATCAGATAACCCCCTAGGAAAAGCGCCCTCCCAAGGGGGTTACCTTGCGGGCACACTCCCGTGTCCCACATTCAGCGTCCTTAGCCACCTAATGCAGGACTCTGCGCCGCCCCCCCCCCCCCCAGCATCCGCATCATTGGATTTGATTGACAGCGGGCGGAAGCCAATGGCTGCGCTGCTTTCAATCTATCCAATGAAGAGCCGAGAAACTATAGAGAGAGCGACGGTGGGATCGCGCCCACAGAAATTCGGGGCTCAGGAAAGTAAAACGGGGGGGTTGTGGGGCCAGACACTGCAACTACAAGGTGTTTTTTCACCTTAATGCATAGGATGCATTAAGGTGAAAAAACACCAAGGTTTACAACCCCTTTAACTAACATATGCTTGTAGAAGCTTTGCTCTTTGATCTGCAAATGAATGAACCATAGTGAATACAAAGTGCCAATAATGTTACTTTGTATCTCTGATTCCCAAGTTTGTTTATAAACACTGATCACAAAGTCAATGTTTTGACCACCCGACTCCAAACCCTTGACAAAGTCATGTGAACTATGATGCAACGCGTCTGGAAGGAGTCGGGTGACGTTTCACTTCCGGTCGTGGCTGAGACCAAAAAGTCCATAATTAGATCGATGCTGACTACTGTGGAATTTTATGTGAGTTACGGCTTTTGAATAAATGTGTTTTTATCAAAATATTACACTATGGTGATCTCCTTTTATTTCCTATGAGTGTTAAATGGAGGAGAGTGGAGGAGCCTAAGGAGGATTCATTTATATTAAAGAATTGCATTGCTTATTTATACCCAAGGCCATTACTTTATACCACAACCTTATGTGACATTGCAAGGAAAGGATATCTACTGGTCTGCAGTGACCTGAAGCGCCATAAGACCCGTTGGGATCTTCCTTTGAGGTGAGAGGCTGGGGCTCACTTGTGGTGGATTACGGATGTTGGTGAAGGAGATTTTTACTACACAATAAGAATTTGAAGTTCATCTTTTGTATCACCGCACTGTATTTTGTTGCACATTGAAGCAATTTATACGACGGCGTATCTCCGAATATGCAAATGACTAGTTACGGCGATCCACGAACGTCCGCGTTACCCGTCGCTCTAACTTTCCGTCGTTTCCGTCGAGATACGCGTCGTAAAATTAAGGCTGAGCCCTAGGTGTTCTAAGCCATGTTAAGAATATAGAACAATACCCATTCAGAAGAGAGGGCAAAATCGGACTTTGAGGCTCGTGGAAGTATAAAATAATATATTTTATTACATAAATTTACAAAATATACATTAACAATGGTATAATGGAATGCAATTCGTTACAATCACAATACAACCATCCGGAACAAAAGAATCGTGAATGAATCCTATTGAAGTCGCCTACGCGTTTCACCGTGGGGCTTCCTCAGGACAAAATGAACAGGATTATTGCTACTATGTAGCTATAGTTTTCACAATCTGATACACAACGGTGGATATATCCATCCAGGATAGCTCCAAGGATAGATGAAATATCTACCAATGATAGGAGATAGTATAAAAATCGCGTTTAAAGATCGATGATCAATGGTCCAGGCCAACTGTGTCTATGGTGACATGAGCGAATAGGCACTTCAATCCCTAGACAAAGGAGGCGTATCAGGGGTAGAGGTACAGGTAACCGAATCCCTTGAAGGTCCACTAAGGGACTTAAAGCTGGGGCAAAGGACAGCTCATGGATGCAAACATAAGGTTGTCCAACATTAAAGGAATAACATCTCCTGTATGGCAGAGATCGTCTGACAACACACTTTGTGTACGTGTATGCCCCAGGGTCAGCACAGGCTGTGACCCTGGGGCATACACGGACGCTACATGTACACAAAGTGTGTTGCCAGACGATCTCTGCCATACAGGAGATGTTATTCCTTTAATGTTGGACGATTTTTATACTATCTCCTATCATTGGTAGATATTTCATCTATCCTTGGAGCTATCCTGGATGGATATATCCACCGCTGTGTATCAGATTGTGAAAACTATAGCTACATAGTAGCAATAATCCTGTTCATTTCGTCCTGAGGAAGCCCCATGGTGAAACGTGTAGGCGACTTCAATAGGATTCATTCACGTTTCTTTTGTTCCGGATGGTTGTATTGTGATGTAACGAATTGCATTCCATTATACCATTGTTAATGTATATTTTGTAAATTTATGTAATAAAATATATTCTTTTATACTTCCACGAGCCTCAAAGTCCGATTTTGCCCACTCTTCTGAATGGGTATTGTTCTATATTCCTACCATTACGGATGTGGCCAATGTGAGTGCCTTCCTTCTGTATCTTGTCCTCTATTATTATTTTTTTCCCCCCTATTTATTTATTTTTTTCTAGTTTTCTTTTCCTCTATCTACTTCTCCCCCTCTGATCATCCCTTGTTTTGTGTTTTCCTACCCCCTTCCAATTCACTCCCCCCTTTTTTTTCTAAGCCATGTTAAGTATGGCCGTCGTTCCCGCGTAGAAATGTAAAAAATTAAGTCATCCGTGAATGGCGCTGGACGCCATTTACGTTAACGTCTAAACAAATGACGTCCGTGCGACGTCATTTAGCGCAATGCACGTCGGGTAATTTTACCGACGGAGCATGCGCAGTACGTTCGGCGCGGGAACGCGCCTAATTTAAATGGTGCCCGCCCCATTTGAATTAGGCGGGCTTGCGCCGAGCGGATTTATGTTACACCGCCGCAAGTTTACAGGTAAGAGCTTTGTGAATCAGGCACTTACGCTGTAAACCTGCGGCGGTGTAACGTAAATCAGATACGTTACGCTGCCGTGGAGCAACGTAATTCTTTCTGAATCTGGCCCTTTGTTGTTTATTATAGACTATTGTGTTTTTTATTGGATTTGTTATTTATATTGCACTTGCACTTTACACTGAAGGATCTATTTGAAGTTTGATTTTTATTTTTGAAGATTTTTCATACTTGCATTGGGGCCGCATGTACACTTTTTATCTTATCATTTTGTGGTGACTTACTTATGTAGCAAAGCCCCGGGTCTCTTGAGGCCTAATGGTGACCTCCAGGCCCGGTGGGCCGCGGGGCAGCATGTCATGTCGCCCCCCCAGCAGTGCTGTGTCTGAAAGCCGCCCCCCCTGTGATAAAAATTTGGGCAGTGATTGGCCAGACTGGCCGCACTCACTACAACTGCCGGAGGCAGAGCCTAATGCTCCGCCCACCTTCCTCCACGCCATCCTTCCTACCCGGGCTCTGTGGACTGGATGAGAGAGTGAGGGGAACTTACATGCAGACCAGCCAGCCCGCCTAGCAAGCACTATTGCATCCTCCTCCTAAATAATGTAAGTGCACTAGTTCCAGTGTAAGTGTTGATGGGCACAACTGGCAGCATTTGATGGGCATAAGTGGCTGCATTTGATGGGGTACAAGTGGCGGCATTTGATGGGCAGGAGTGTCTGCATTTGAGTAGGCACAAATGGCTGTATTAGATGGGGCACAAGTGGCTGTATTAGATGGGGCACAAGTGGCTGTATTTGACGGGCACAGTGACTGCATTTGACAGGCACAGTGGCTGCATTTGACGGGCACAGTGGCTGCATTTGATGGGCACAGTGGCTGCATTTGACGGGCACAGTGGCTGCATTTGACGGGCAGAGTGGCTGCATTTGATGGGCACAGTGACTGCATTTGATGGGCACAGTGGCTGCATTTGACGGGCACAAGTGGCTGCATTTGACAGACACAAGTGGCTGCATTTGACGGGCACAGTGACTGCATTTGACGGGCACAGTGGCTGCATTTGACGGGCACAGTGGCTGCATTTGACGGGTACAGTGGCTACATTTGATGGGCACAGTGGCTGCATTTGATAGCACAGTGAGGCTGCAATTGATGATTTTTTTTCCAGTATTTTTCAGTTTGTTTGCGCCCCTCCAAAAATTTTGAGCACCACATCTCATCATTAACCGCGGCCAAGCGCAGCCGCGCCCCCTCCCGTGCTGTTCAGTCTAAAATGCCCGGGCCTATTTTTTATCCCAGTCCAGGCCTGGTGACCTACAGAGTTAGGGACAGCTGACGTCCTTCTGTGCAGAGTGGGTTACAAGGCATGGTGGGTGTAATGTAAGGGGAACAGGTGGGCGCCAGACACTTTTTTAATGTAAAGAGATTTGTTGTCTCTTGAACAGAACTGTGGGAGAGAGGGTTAGGGCCAGGACACACTTAGGTAGATGCAATGATACTTGGCAGACTCCGAGACTTCTATAGGTAGACAGCTATACAGATTAAAGGGGTTGTAAAGGAAAAACATTTTTTTTCATAATAAGCATCCTTTACCTGCAGACATTCCTCTTTTCACTTCCTCATTGTTCGTTTTTGCTCAGAAGTTGCTCTATTTCTTCTCTGTTCTGTTCACTTCCTGCTTGTCTAAATTGTTACTGACCACCGTGAAGGGAGGCTTTACTGCAGTAGTCAGTGACGTGTGGCAGGACGCTCTCTACGTGTTGGAGACTTTAAGGAGGTGTGAATTACTGGGCATGCCACAATGCTTACTGGGAAATGTTGTTCTTACATGAACGAGCGCCGAAAACCAGGAAGTGAATGAGAGAACAGAAACTAGAACGCCGGAGGTGATATAGATGAAGGAATTGAATAGGTCGTTTTTTAACAGAATCATTACACTATTCTGTCTGTCTACCTTGCAGACAATGGGGTAGATTCAGGTAGCAATTACGCCTGCGTATCCATAGATACGCAGCGTAATTGCTAAGTAGCGCCGGTGTATCGAGTTTCTCTATTCAGAAAGCTCGATACGCCGACTGTAGCCTAACATATGACTGGCATAATGCTCTTATGCCATCGTATCTTAGGCTGCATTCTGCCGCTGGCCGCTAGGTGGCGTTCCCGTAGTGGTCAGCGTAGAGTATGCAAATTGCATACTCACGCCGATTCACAAACGTACGCGCGCCCGGCGTTCCAGTTTTACGTCGTTTGCGTACGGCGCTTCCGTCGTAAGGCTGCTCCTGCTATTAGGAGGCGCAGCCAATGCTAAGTAGGGACGTCGTTCCCGCGTCGCATTTTTCGAAATTTGCGTCGTTTGCGTAAGTGGATCGTGAATGGCGCTGGACGCCATTTACGTTCCCGTCGAAGCAAATGACGTCCTTGCGACGTCATTTACCGCAATGCACGTCGGGAAAGTTTCCCGAAGGAGCATGCGCACTACGTTCGGCGCGGGAACGCGCCTAATTTAAATGATCCACGCCCCCTACGGGATCATTTAAATTACGCACGCTTACGCCGGCCACTTTTACGCAACGCCCCCGCAAATTACGGAGCAAATGCTTCGTGAATGAAGTGTAGCTCAAGTAATTTACGGAGGCATAGCGTAAAAACGGTACGCTGCACCTCCGTAGTAGTGCGCGCCCCTACCTGAATCCACCCCAATAATTTTAGGCAACATTTTTTTTCCTTTAAAACTCCTTTAAAGCCTCCATCTGGACACCGCTTCTGTATAGGTAGGACCGCTGTCTCCTATGGCAACAATCTGGTAACAGTTAATAACGGTAGTTGTATTCAACCATTGGCAACATGAAGAGTTCTCTTTACCCCACACTCACTCACTGTGGGTCTTCACCCAACGAACCCCCAGTCTCTCTCACTAGACTTCGGATCCAATAGCCACTGGATCCTCTGAGCTCCTCCACTTTTAGCCCTCAGTATCTTTCTCAAGTGTCACCCCCCGCTTCCCTGCTGGGTTCCTGGCTTGGCACTCACAGATACTCTTCAAGCCTCACCCCTGCTGATCCGCTAGGTCCCTGGCTTGGCACCCACTGATGTTCCGCAAGCGTCACCTCTGCTGTCCCGCTAGGTCCCTGGCTTGGCACCCACTGATGTTCCGCAAGCGTCACCTCTGCTGTCCCGCTGGGTCCCTGGCTTGGCACTCGCTGAAGTTTTCCCACTTCTTCACCATCCCCAGCTGGTGAGAAGACTGCTCTGGTAATGACTTCAGCTTACTCACAGTGGTCTCCCGTAATGAGGTGAATGGTCCCTTAGGGGCAACAGCTTCCCCTTCACACCTGTTTCCCCGTCCGACTGAACCGCTACCTCTGGTTGGACTACAAGCCAGCAGTCTCAACCCTACGCTGCTCTCCTGCTTTTGGATAGGCCCTCAGACAGCCTAGCAGCCAGATGTCCTCGGGATAGGACCCAGGCTTCCGGCCTAGCAGCCCGGGGCAATACAACACACGTCCACCCAGACAGTCGTCCAGGTGGCACAGAACCCCGATCACCTGACTCCACCCAAATAAATAGGCTCTCCCAGCAGGCCAAGGGACCCAAGAAAATCCCTGTCCATTGGCTAAGACACCTCATCCATTCATGTCTGAGCTTGCAAAGTCCCTGTTAGCATAGTGCCACCTAATGACAGAAGAAGGTTGCGACAAGTCCAGATTTCGAGATTTGGAGAGGAATAAATTGATCTCCTAACAATTGGCCAGGGCAACTATTTGATAGCAACCCTGCCTAAACATCAGGGTGCTAAACTTATGTTGGCTGCCACTCGGGATATACTTAATTGATTGGTCAGGCTACTCTTATCCAATGATAGAGCTTGTACATTGTATATGAAAGACCAAAAGGGTGGGACTTTAAATGAGGCGCAAGGCATAAAGCCAAGCACTTCCAACCCCAATATTTTCAACAAAGAAGGACAAAGGTGGGACTTTAATTGAGGCATGCACCCCAGGAGATTAAAGAGGAGTTCCACCTAAAAATGGAACTTCCTCTTAACCCACTCCTCGCCCCCTTACATGCCACATTTGGCATGTAATTTTTTTGGGGGGGGGGTGGGGGCTTCAGGAGAAGGGGACTTCCTGTCCCACTTCCTCCTTCCGCCGAGGGGCTGGAAAGGCGATTAGCTTAATCGCCTTTTCACAGCCCCTCCCTGTAGGCGAGCGCCTGTCCAATCGGACGGCGCCGCGCCGCTCGCGCATGCACACTGCCACTCGCGCATGCGCAGTGGGTGCCCAGCCGTGAAGCCGAAAGCTGTCACTGCCGGGTGACCACACTAAGAATGAAGAGGAGGGGCGAGGAGCGGAGCCCCGGCCGGCGCGTCGCTGGAGCCGTGGAGCAGGTAAGTGTCAGTTTATTAAAAGCCAGCAGCTACACTTTTTGTAGCTGCTGACTTTTGATAAACTTAAAAAAAAGGTGGAAAACCCCTTTAACAATGACAATTGAATATGGCAGGTAACTGATTCAGTAGAACTAAACACATAACATGAAAGCATTGCATAACAACAATTGACAGTCAGTTATTTAATAGTGTAACAGATACAATAATAGCATGATAACCCTGGTACAATAGTCAAAGAATTTGATATTGCATAAATTCCAACAATTCATAGTATCAATAATAGAGATAAAATAACATGATTAGTTCATACTAGAAACAATAAAAAGAAGCCAATTCATTGGAACGTGTCTCCATGATATATAAATAATCTTGATACGTTGGTACAGTCCAGTTGTTGTAAAAAGAAATGGTTGGTAATTAAAATGTCTATATAATTGGTTAATAACATAGACATTGTACAAAACCAAATTTATTAACCCCCTTGACGGTAAACCCGAGCGTGACTCGGGGTTGGTTTTCAATGATAAGATCGGTATCCCCGAGTCACGCTCGGGGTGGACGTGCAGAGTGTGCAGCGGCGCGGCTTACCTTCTCGCTGGATCCACAGGCAAGTTACTTACCTTGTCCCTGGATCCAGCGATGCCACCCCGCTGTGTGAGCGAGCGGGACCTCCTTGCTCGATTCACAGTGCCTCTGTGTGCCGCCGATCTCCGTTCCCTGCGACGTTACGACGCACGGGGGCGGAGAACGGCGCCAAATTCAAAAAAGTAAACAAACACTTTACATACAGTATACTGTAATCTTATAGATTACAGTACTGTATGTAAAAATACACACCCCCCTTGTCCCTAGTGGTCTGCCCAGTGCCCTACATGTACTTTTATATAATAAAAAATGTTCTTTCTGCCTAAAAACTGTAGATTGTCCAAAAGTGTCCCTTTATGTCAAAAATGGTTTTAGATCAGCTAGAAAACAGCGATAATAAATTATAATCACTTGCAGAAATGTGCGATAGCGATTTGTGGGGAAATTCGTCATAAAAAAAATAAAATAATGACAGCGACAATTCTGCAACTGAGAAAATTTCAGTGATTTTAAAGTTGATTACATTATTGAATAATTTTTATTATAATTATATTATTATTTGTTATAATTATTTATAGTTATTTATTATATTATAATTTATAATTTTGTTTAAAAAAAAAAAATCATACCCGGGATGCCTACAAGACTCTTGCTTGGTCAGATTTAAGTGAGTTATTTCTAAAAATTACAGGCCTACAGTATAAAACGCCAAATTTCCTTGCAAAATAATTGTACCGCTTTTGGTACGTAATTCCAGACAGAATCATACCGCCAGGGAGGTTAAAATGTCTCTGTAATAATTATAGCCATGATTGAATGATAAATAAATTAAATCGATATATAAAATGATAGGTGGTACAGTAGCAGCGATTATGAAGGGGCATCTATTGGCTCAACACGTTTCGTGGCTACTGCCACTCTTCAGGAGCAAGGTATGAAGTAGAAGTCTGTTAATATTAAAACAATATAATTTTAGGTAAAGATATATATATTAGATCCAGTTATGGAGAAAGGAGAAAGAGATAGAGTAGTAACTATTCCCCAAGGTACTTACAGATATGTCAATGACTGTGGACATAGGCTAGAAGGGCAGAAAGGTGGCCGGGAAGATGACAGCCCCCGGGAGCTGAGGTGGACTGACCCCCGCCACACTGATGAAATATCCAGTGTAGAGCTAAAAATCCCAAGTGGTGGCCTCATGGATACATGGTTGTTAGTGTATCTCACATGGATGTAATCATCTGTAAAAACGAAAGTGTATGCTGAAAATAGCTAAGAAGTGAACAGTGTAACTATAAACAAGATAATGTAATATGGCAAAAGCCAATGGGTGAAAAAATATATAAAGGTGTGACAAGGAAGTGTAGGTAAGGTACAGTGGGCCCCAATGTGATCAATTAAAGTCCCACCTTTGTCCTTCTTTGTTCAGAGCTTGTACATTAGCTGCTATATTTACACAGAATGTCCCGGCTGTCATTGTGACAGCCAGGAGTTGACAGTAAAAACTACAGTGGGAGGATTGCTATGCCCTGTGTATTTTGGTGACACTTGAATATGTAAATGTGAGTGACACACTTTTTATACAAGACTGGTTGTCTTGGAATCCAAAGCCATCAAGTTCCAAAAAAAAAAACATAAAACAAACTAAAAATCGCCACTAATCTCTTCCTCTCAAAGCTGGAAGTTATGCTAATTATACAGATTTGGGTTTCTGGCACGTAAGCCGCCATCGCTTGTTATTAAACTTCTGTAATTTCCAGTGTGACATTTTGCTGTCAGTGACATTTTGCTGTCAATGTTTTATCTTCTCATTGATCCAGTCGCAGCACCAAGTTTACCATTACTGTCTTCCCTTTTATCTGCCTTCTGTCTAATGTGCGCATCTCACCCGTGTTACCCGTCAGCCTAATCTCCGCCGCGTTCTCCGTCACCTTTCTCCAGCGATTCCATTTCTAGGAAGAAATCGTTTTTTCTTTTTTTGCTTTCTTCCCTTTCTGCGGCTCGTGAATAAATATAGCCAAGTTGCTAAGCAATACACGTTCCCGTTTTATATATATAACGCTTCTGAGGCTTTTGTGTTCCTTGCTTTGAACTGGGAGGTCCCTTTCGGTGTTTTAGTAAGTCGTTCCTTTCCGATATCTTCCTCAACAATTAATACTAAACATTCCGCCACATCCACCTTATAGAGAAGAAAAAAAGAGGTACTGAATATGTTCCCAAGCTTTGAAGGGATTGTGTATTGAGAGCATCAAGGAGAGTTTGCCATGGTTGAACCTTACTTGGCTGTTTTGTTTATCCATCATTTTGGGGGCCCCCCTATCTAGAATATAAATCTGAATTCCCTAGCTGCATGCTTGTTCCAGGGCAATGATTTCTAAGGCCAGTAGTTAAGCACCTAGAATTTGTAAAAAACAGGGCTTTTTTTCAGGGGGAACTTGGGGAACTCAGTTCCACCACCTCCGGCTCAGACCCTTTGGTGCCTGCTCACCACAATCACTTGTAAACACAGAAGTCTGGTCGGAAAACGTCAATGACGTCGACGTGTGCGTCATTGACGTAAAGTCGTATTCGCGGACGACTTAGGAAAACGACGTAACCGACGGAACAAGCCGACGCGGACCCGACACCATACTTAACATGGCATACGGCGGACTGGCGTAAGGTTACCCCTCATATAGCAGGGGTAACCTTACGCTTACGGAAACGACGTAAGTGACGGCTACGCGACGCTAATTCGTTCGGGAATCGGCGTATCAGGCTCATTTGCATAAACAAATGAGACCTGAACGTAAATGCCACCTAGCGGTCGGCGTTGTATTGCATTTAGGATCCGACGGTGTAAGTGATTTACACCAGTCGGATCCTAGCCTAAATCCGGCGTATCTTGTTTTGTGAATACAAAACAATGATACGCCAGCGGGAAATTCGATTTACGCCGGTGTATCAGTAGATACACCGGCGTAACTCTTCTGAGAATCTGGCCCTCTGTGTGTAGCCACCTGAACTCTGCACTCTGGGCCATATTCTGAGTAAATATCCGCCTGCTTCGCTTAGGGCACTTACACTCCGCTGTCCCAACTTACTGGAGCAGGTGTTGTATTCCCCAACCACTTGCTCCATAAGTTGGGACAGCGGAGTGTAAGTGTCCCGGCGTAGCCTGGCGGATCTCCAAGGGGGCGGCTTCTATTCAAATGAAGCGCGCCCCCGATACAAAAGAACTGGGCATGCGCCGGGCTGCAAAAAGCCCAGTGCGCATGCTCCAGTTCTCGGCGGAAAACGTCAATGACGCCGACGTGTGCGTCATTGACGTAAAGTCGTATTCAAGAACGACTTACGTAAACGACGTATCCGACGAAAAAAACACGACGGGGACCCGACGCCATCCGTAACATGGCCTACGCGAGACTTGCGGAAACTTACCCCTCATATAGCAGGGGTAAGTTTCCGCTTACGCAAACGACGTTAGCGACGGTTACGCGACGCGAACTCGTTCGTGAATCGGCGTAGAAGGATCATTTGCATACGCAAATGACTCCTTCACTTAAATGCCATCTAGCGGCGGACGGCGTCATTGCATTTAAGATCCGCCAGTGTAAGTGACTTACAGATGGCGGATCTTAAGTGTATCTATGCAAAACTGATTCTGAGAATCAGGAGCATAGATACACGGGTCAAAAAAGGGAGTTACGATGGAGTATCCTGAGTTACTCCATCGTAACTTTACTCAGAATATGGCCCTCTGTATGTAATGCAATCCTGGTATTTAATGCCCCTTTAAGACCCTTCTACTGTTTGTGAAATCTGAACGGGGTTGTGGTTGAGTTCCTGCACCTATTTTCTGAGAAAAAAAGGTCTGATAAAAACAGATCAGCAATGGCTACCCACTGTCACGCTTACCCCTACCACAAGTTGTCAGAGACCATAGCTGGCTCCTGTGTTCTTCACCCATAGCAGCCCCCTTTCCCATAAAGCAAGCAGGCCTACCGGTACTTAATTGCCCCCCAGGACTTATACAAAATTCTGTAGTACCTGGCTTCCATGCCAGGGCATGTGCGAACTGAGCAAAGTCAACAGGTACTTGCAGTTGGCAGATGGGCAAGGTTAAAAAAAGTCAGGGTCAATATCAGAAGTAGAAAGGCAGGCAGAGTTCAGAGAATAGTCATTATACTCAATCCAAGGTCGTCAACGAAGTAAGCCAATCGAGCAGAGCAGGGCAGACAAACAGGTAGCTTGATCAGGTATTACACACACTATCACAAGCAAGAGAGCATCAAGGAGAGTTTGCCATGGTTGAACCTTGCTTCGGTAAATTACACTTACGCGGCGGTTTTGCTTATCCATCATTTTGGGGGCCCCCTGATCTAGAACAAGAATAGAAATCTGAATTCCCTAGCTGCATGCTTGTTCCAGGGCAATGATTTCTAAGTCCAGTAGCTAAGCACCTAGAATTTATAAAAACAGATCAGCAATGGCTACCCACTGTCACGCTTACCCCTACCACAGGTGGTCAGAGACCATAGCTGGCTCCTGTGTTCTTCACCCATAGCCGCCCCCTTTCCCATAAATCACCGGTAGCCCTGCTCGTTGCTATAGATATCGAGTCTTTATACTTGAGTATCCCGCACAAGCAGGGCGTCCGGACGGCAGGGACCTTCCTCATGGAGGAGAACAGGAATCTCTTGCCCCGGAATTTATTTATTCTGGAGCTACTTTCATTTATTTTGACTAAATTTTTCACTTTCATGAATCAATTGTACCTGCAGGCTCAGGGGGTAGCCATGGGCACATGTTGCGCACCCTCTTATGCCAACCACTATCTTCGAGGTTGGGAGAGAATTTTTTTTCTGGTGACCAATATGTGCCCTGGCTCCCCCTGATCCTGTGTTGGTATCGATTCATTGATGACCTGCTGGTCATATGGACTGGTACTGAATGTGACCTGCATGACTTTATGGAAGCATTGAATACAAACATTACAATCTAAGATTCACTTACACGATGAACAAGACAGAGATTAAATTTTTGGATCTAAACCTTTCAATAGATCCTGATGGATATTGTAAGGGGTTAGCTCGGTAGCGGAGTGTGTGACCCCCTGGATGGGTTCACTACACACTGAATTTATACAGACAGGCAGTCGAAGACGGTTGAAAACAAAGACTTTGGTTTATTCTTCCATCTGGCTGGAAACAAGTGCAAGCATCCAAACAGCATAAACAAAATCAAACATAAAATAAACCCTGGCCACTTGGGGCGTCTACCTTCACCACACAGGAACCTATCTAGGGAGTCTGGCACAGCCTAGTGCTGGGCAGACACTGCTGGTCATACAGCAGAAAAACAATAGTCTCTAAATACATTTTTATCACACAGAAAAATCAGTCACCACCTCACCTCCTCAGAAGACTTTCAGCTACTGCTCTCCTTCACTCAGAAAGCCTCAGGATGCAGCAAATCAGTGGTAATCTGATTACTTATAGAGGCCTTAATTGCCTCATTCTGAACAGCTAAAGTTTTCCAACTTTATACATTTTCTGGCTACTTCTGCAGCCGACGCCTAATAACAATTGGTGTATTGTCTAAACAAGGCATAAATGTATGTCCCATCTGTGAAAACACCCACAGATTTACCTGACTTCCTGTCACAATATGTACAATCAGATTTGTTCCGCAAGCCTAGTGCAGGCCATACATTACTACACGCAGACAGTCTGCACCCAGAGTCGCTAAAGAGAAGTATCCCCTATGCTCAATATATGCGTCTTCGTAGAAATTGTACATGCGACATAGACTTTAAACAACAATCGTTACGCATCAGACTATTACCCCTCGGCTATTCAAAAAACTCTCTTGAGACAACCTTTTAACAAAGCTGGGTGGAAAACAAGAGGTGCACTACTCTATGATTCTCCTCAAAAACGTGCACATAAAACTGTGGGAATTGTAACCAAATTTTCTTCACATGAATTACAGTTACGGAGCCTAATCGCAAAAAAACTGACATTTTCTTAGAGAAGACTATACTCTTGCAAAGTATGTCCAACCCACTCCGGAGCTTATTTTCAGAAGGGCCACGACTTTGAGACAAAAATTGACCTCAAGTCACTACCTACCATGTAAAGATAACAGTCCTCTCGCACGGGGAACATATCAGTGTGGAGAATGCCCAACGATGTCCCTTAATAAGGGAAGGCAAGGGAATTATGTTACCCAATGGCACGTGGTATAGTATAAATGAGAGCCTCTGGAGTAAAATGCATAAGCATTGAAATGAGAAGTACCATCATCCTGAAAATATGAATAGAAATAAATAGGTCTAAGGTCCCCGAACCGAAGAGCCAAAAGGGGAAGAAAGGGCCAATAGGACTATTGCGGTACTGGTACAGGAATAAAAACATCAAAATGCTGAAATTAAAACAAAATTAAGTTTATTAAATACAACAGCAATAAAAATACAAAATTAAAATGGTGATAACCATACACAACACCAGTATAAAATCCCCAATGGGGGGATGACACAGTGGGTTGAAGGTCACAACAATCTCGACTAGTTTCGCGGCATATGCCGCTTCATCAGGAGCATATCTAAAAAAAGATCCCACGCGGTGGCCATAGGAGGAAATATATGTAAAAGGACCTTGATAACAAGTGAGTGAGTGGTACATACAGGGGTCCTGGGAGCAGGAGCCCAACTGGAACACGTGTAGAAGCGCATGTAAACGCAACAAGTGATGTAAATAGTGGTATGTCAGAAGGGGGACCAATAATGCTCCAGAGGTAGCGTCAGGGTAGTGATGCTGACCAGTGACGCTGAGGATTGGATAGAGCCACAGCAATTCCAGGATCCAGCGTGATGGCACGTGGCACAAATCAAAAACATATGCCGACTGCTCCACAAGGGGAGTCATATATCTAATGGCATGTCTTTGTGGGGCATTTTATGTCGGCAAGACAATACGTGAATTGAGGAAACTAATTGGTGATCATACCTATCTATCAGAGGGGGGGGGGAATCATCACACCAATAACCAGGCACATTGGTCTCTATCATAAGTATAATACCAAAATGATACGTATTTTTTTTGTGTTGGAGGTTATACCCATGAACCCCAGAGGGGGTAATTGAGACAAAATTATCCTGCAACGCGAAACATTATGGATGGAGCGGTTAAATGCCATGATTCCCCCCAGGAATAAATTAAGTCAATTCATATAAACCCTTCCTATGATACTATAACAATGGTAATTGAATAGAGAATGTAATAATATTCACTTCAAAATTATGCAA
Source organism: Rana temporaria (assembly GCF_905171775.1). Classification (NCBI taxonomy): domain Eukaryota; kingdom Metazoa; phylum Chordata; class Amphibia; order Anura; family Ranidae; genus Rana; species Rana temporaria. The sequence continues at coordinate 16,926,711 of NC_053493.1, forward strand.
CTTTTGTCGCAGAGGTATCTTTGACACTTTGATATATGGATATGAACAATGAATTGGCTTTCTGTATAGATAGATGTATTGTTGATCCATCCATTTTATTTTAACTTTGCTTCTTTTGTTTTTCTGTTTTTTGCTCTATGTCCCTCATCTATTTATGTCTCCTTCCCCTCCATTGTTTATCGCATATATGTCTGTGTACGTCTTCTTTTCTCATTCTCCCCAATTCACCTTCTGTGAATATGGAGAACATATATGGGGCTCTATTTGGCAGTATGAGCAGAATCATATATATATATATATATATATATATATATATATATATATATATAATATTTTTTTGCTAGTTATTGTGTTGAAACAATGATTGTGTATGTAATATATAAACATTTGTAAAATAATTTTATGTTTTTACAGTCTGCTGAGATTTTCTCCTGGGATGACATGGTAACTACCGTGTTTCCCCGAAAGTACACCCTACCCCAAAAATAAGCCCTACCTGGATTATCGGGGTGGGCTGCAATATAAGCCCTACCCCGATAATAAGACCTAGTAAATCGCCAGAAAAAAAAGTTTTTAAATGCTGGCTAAAGGTCTCTGTTTGCTGCGATATATGTAAAACAAACGTTGCACCCACCGCTGCCCCGCCGGAGGTCCTCTTCTCTCCTCCCGGCTGATGTCTGCTGCTGCATCCTCTTGTGCGCGCATCAGCCGGGGATCGTGGCTATTCTCTTCCCTCCCCTCCTCCCTCCAGATGCCGTCTTCAGCGCATTGACGTCAGCGGCAATCTCGGCTCTTCTTTTTCCTCCTCTCCTCCCTCTGACGTCTGCGCCCCCCTCCCTTTTTACTGCATGGAGCGGGCTGACGTCACCAAAGCCGAACTCCTCTCGTAATCATCACCTCAGATCTCAGTGCACAAAAAAAACAGGTACCCCATACTTTTGAACGGTAAACCAGTATAAAACTGAACCTCAAACCACAAATGACACAGTATTACAGTACGGTAACAGAAATAATGATCTAAAAAACAGACTCCTGACTTGATAAGGGGTGGGGGGGGGGGTGGGGTAGGGATCGGAACCTGAGGGGAAGACAGAGGACATTTTCAGATTTTAACAGAAAATTCAAAGGAAAATAAATATATGACTATACCGGTATTTGAAAAAATGTTGTTTAAATGTTGTTCAATGTACATACTGTAAATAAATAAGCCCTACCCTGAAAATAAGCCCTAGTGTGTTTTTTGTGACTAAAATGTATATAAGACCCGGTCTTATTTTCAGGGAAACACGGTAGCACAGTGGAAATGCAATGTGGCCGTCTCACTACTGGGGGACTCATCATTTTAATAGATATCTTGCAATGGCTACCCACTGTCACGCTTACCCCTACCACAAGTGGTCAGAGACCATAGCTGGCTCCTGTGTTCTTCACCTATAGCAGCCCCCTTTCCCATAAAGAAAGCAGGCCTACCGGTACTCAATTGCCCCCAGGACCTATACACAATTCTGTTGTACCTGACTTCCATGCCAGGGCATTCACAAACTGAGCAAAGCCAACAGGTACTTGCAGTTGGCAGACAGGCAAGGTTCATAAAAAGTCAGGGTCAAAATCCGAAGTTAAAAAGGCAGGCAGAGTTTAGAGAATAGGCAATATACTCGATCCAAGGTCATCAATGAGGTAATTCAATCTAGCAGAGCAGGGCAGACAAACAGGTAGCTTGATCAGGTATTACCAGTGCCGATCCTGATCTCCCTGGGGCCCTAAGCAAAACATTACAGATTAAAGTTGAGACGCGGGGGGGGGGGGTGTTCTGCTGTCAGAAATTACATCTTACATTAAAGTGAGAAGTGGGGGGTGCTGACTTTTTACCTCTTCTCCCATGCAGCCAGCGAGTTGTGAGGGGCCTCTAGTAATTTGGGGGGCCCTAAGCGTCTTGCATAGTGAGCCTAAAGGGCGGATCGGCCCTGGGTATTGGATCGGCCCTGGCTATTACACACTCTATCACAAGAGACTGCAGGTTCGGCTGACTTAAATCAGGTTTGGTCTCCACCCAGAGACTGGCCACAATCAATTACCTTGCAGGTGGAAGGACAGACAAGGAGAATGCCACAGCCAAAACCAGGATGCCGGAATGAGGAGCAGGAGCACTAGGCGCTCCTGATATAAACACGGGCAAAGTGAATCTGTAAGCTTGTTTACACCAGCCCGATTTGGTGTCTGTCATGTAGGAGTGGTGCTTTGAGTTGACATCACCGCCCCTCCTCTAGATCTCATCCAATAGAAGATCGTTTCATTCAGAAAATTCTTTGCTCATAAGGGTTCAATAAACGTGCAAATACAAGAGAATGCATTTAACTAGTTGCTGACCAGCCACCGTCATTCTACGGCGGCAGGTCGGCTCTCCTGGGCGAGAGCCAGTAGCTATACGTCGGCTCTTTTAGTGGCCACTAGGGGCGTGTACGCGCCACCGGAGGCGCTCGTGCGCCCCCCGCTCGTCCGTGACTCCCGTGCGGGTGCCCAGCGGGCGCGATCGCCGCCGGGCACCCGCGATTGCTTGTTACAGAGTGGGGAACGGGAGCTGTGTGTGTAAACACACAGCTCCCGGTCCTGTCAGGGGGGGAAACGCTGATCCTCTGTTCATACAATGCATGAACAGAAGATCAGTGATTTCCCCTAGTGAGGCCCCCCCCCCCCACAGTAAGAAGACACCCAGGGAACATACTTAACCCCTTCCCCACCCCCTAGTGTTAACCCCTTCACTGCCAGTGGCATTTTTATAGTAATCCAATGCATTTTTATAGCACTGATCGCTATAAAAATGCCAATGGTCCCAAAAATGTGTCAAAAGTGTCCGAAGTGTCCGTCATAATGTCGCAGTACCGAAAAAAATTCGCTGATCGCCGCCATTACAAGTAAAAAAAATATATTAATAAAAATGACATAAAAATACCCCTATTTTGTAAACGCTATAACTTTTGCATAAACCAATCAATAAACGCTTATTGCTATTTTTTTTTACAAAAAATATGTAGAAGAATACGTATTGTCCTAAACTGAGGGAAAAAAATGTTTTTTTATATATTTTTGGGGGATATTTATTACAGCAAAAAGTAAAAAATATTCATTTTTTTCAAAATTGTCGCTCTATTTTTGTTTATAGCGCAAAAAAATAAAAACTGCAGAGGTGATCAAATACCACCAAAAGAAAGCTCTATTTGTGGGAAAAAAAAGGACGCCAATTTTGTTTGGGAGCCACGTCGCACGACCGCGCAATTGTCAGTTAAAGCGTCGCAGTCCCGAATCGCAAAAAGTGCTCTGGTCTTTGGGCAGCAATATGGTCCGGGGGTTAAGTGGTTAAAATCCTTTCCAGATGGTATATGACACCTCTTAAACTTCACCGTATCCATCCTTTACTTTCAAAATCCTGCTGGAGATGTGGAGGGGACACAGGTTCATTCCTACATGTATGGTGGTCCTGTCCCTCCATAAAACCTTTTTGGAATAACATACACAGACTTAGGGGAGAGGAGAGACAAGAGAAGAGGAGAGACAAGAGGAGAGGAGAGGAGAGACAAGAGGAGAGGAGAGGAGAAAAGACAAGAGGAGAGGAGAGACAAGAGGAGAGGAGAGAAGACAAGACAAATGGAGAGGAGAGACAATAGAAGAGGAGAGGAGAGACAAGAGGAGAGGTGAGACAAGAGAGGAGGACAGGAGAGGAGATACAAGAGGAGACAAGAGAAGAGGAGAGGAGAGACAAGAGGAGAGAAGAGAAGAGAAGAGGGGAGGAGAGACAAGAGAGGGAGGAGAGAAGAGGAGAGAGAAGAGGGAAGGAGAGACAAGAGAAGAGGAGAGGTGAGGCAATAGAGAAGAGGAGAGGAGAGAAGAGAAGAGGAGAGACAAGAGAAGAGGGGAGGAGAGACAAGAGAAGAGGAGAGGAGAGACAAGAGAAGAGGGGAGGAGAGACAATAGACAAGAGGAGAGACAAGAGAAGAGGAGATGAGAGACAAGAGGAGAGAAGAGGAGAGACAAGAGAAGAGGAGAGACAAGAGAAGACAAGACAAATGGAGAGGAGAGACAAGAGAAGAGGAGAGACAAGAGGAGAGAAGAGTAGAGACAAGAGGAGAGAAGAGTAGAGACAAGAGGAGAGGTGAGACAAGAGAGGAGGACAGGAGAGGAGAGACAAGAGGAGACAAGAGAAGAGGAGAGGAGAGGAGAGAAGAGGAGAGAGAAGAGGGAAGGAGAGACAAGAGAAGAGGAGAGGTGAGACAATAGACAAGAGGAGAGGAGAGAAGAGAAGAGGAGAGACAAGAGAAGAGGGGAGGAGAGACAAGAGAAGAGGAGAGGAGAGACAAGAGAAGAGGAGAGGAGAGACAAGAGAAGAGGGGAGGAGAGACAAGAGAAGAGGAGAGACAAGAGGAGACAAGACAAATGGAGAGGAGAGACAAGAGAAGAGGAGAGACAAGAGGAGACAAGAGTAGAGACAAGAGGAGACAAGAGTAGAGACAAGAGGAGAGAAGAGGAGAGACAAGAGAAGAGGAGAGGAGAGACAAGAGGAGAGACAAGAGGAGAGGAGAGACAAGAGAAGATGAGAGAAGAGACCATGCAACAAATTATCCGTTTGGACGCTATTTATGTGGTTCCATGGTGTGCTGACAAATATCTTCATTGTGACTTGAACCAGTATCCAGCTGGTTATTGCTGCAGCACCCAAGTTTGAGAGCTCATCCAGGAATCTGTGCGATGGGGATATTTCCTCTCAAGAGGAGATGAGAGACGAGAAGAGGAGAGGGGAGGGGAGACAAGAGGAGAGGAGAGACAAGAGGAGAGACAAGAGGAGAGAGAAGAGGAGAGGGGAGGAGAGGAGGGGGGAGGAGAGACAAGAGAAGAGCAGAGGGGGGACAAAAGGAGAGGAGAGACAAGAGGAGAGGGGAGGAGAGAGAAGAGGAGAGGGGAGACGAGGAGAGGAGGGACAAGAGGAGAGGGGAGGAGAGTCAAGGGAAGACAAGACAAATGGAGAGGAGAGACAAGAGGAGAGGAGATAAGAGGAGACAAGACAAATGGAGAGGAGAGACAAGAGAAGAGGAAAGTAGAGACAAGAGGCGAGGAGAGACAAGAGGAGAGGAGAGACAAGAGAAGAGGAGAGTAGAGACAAGAGAAGAGGAGAGGCGAGACAAGAGGAGAGACAAGAGAAGATGACAAAAGAGGAGAGATGAGGAGAGGAGAGACAAGAGGAGAGGAGAGACAAGAGAAGAGAATAGAAGAGACAAGAGAAAAGGAGAGGAGAGAGAAGAGATTAGACAAGAGGAGAGGAGAGACAAGAGAAGAGGACAGGAGAGGAGAGACAAGACAAGAGGAGAGGAGAGACAAGAGGAGAGGAGAGACAAGAGGAGAGGAGAGACAAGAGGAGAGGAGAGACGAGAGGAGAGACAAGAGAAGATGACAAAAGAGGAGAGATGAGGAGAGGAGAGACAAGAGGAGAGGAGACAAGACAAATGGAGAGGAGAGACAAGAGGAGAGGAGACAAGACAAATGGAGAGGAGAGACAAGAGAAGAGAATAGAAGAGACAAGAGAAAAGGAGAGGAGAGAAAAGAGATTAGACAAGAGGAGAGGAGAGACAAGAGAAGAGGACAGGAGAGGAGAGACAAGAGAAGAGGAGAAGAGAGACAAGAGGAGAGGAGAGACAATAGGAGACGAGAGGAGAGACAAGAGGAGAGGAAGGGAGAGAGAAGAAGAGACAAGAGAAGAGGACAGGAGAGGAGAGACAAGCGGAGAAGAGAGACAAGAGGAGAGGAGAGGAGGGGAGAGAGAAGAAGAGACAAGAGAAGAGGACTAGAGAGACAAGAGAAGAGTGGGGTAGAGGAGAGCAGAGCCGAGCCAACTCAGTTTTCAGTGGAACTCTACTTTATTTTTCTAATTCTGCTGCAGAGAAGAGAAGACAAGAGAGGAAGAAGAGAGAAAAAGAGAGAAAAGTTGATTGATTTATCATTTATCGTCCAGACAGAAGAGAAGAGAAGACAGAAGAGAAGAAAAGAGAGAAGAGAAGAGAAGAGAAGAGAGAAGAGAAGAGAGAAGAGAAGAGATGAGAAGAGAAGAGAGAAGAGAAGAGAAGAGAAGAGAAGAGAAGAGAAGAGAAGAGAGAAAACTCTGTTGTCGGCAGAGCTCTACTTTACCTTTCTAATTCTGCTTCTGACAAAATAATCGGATTTTCATGACATTTAAAGATAAAAAAAAAGAAATCAAATGTTAAAAAGTAGGAAGGAGGCAAGAAATAAATCTTGATAGAGGTAATAAGTGCAAAGCCCTTGTAAGAAAAAAAGAAAAGAGCAGCAAACCGCTCCGGTCTCTAAGGAGCCCGTTACTACGGCAACGCTAAATACTTAGAAGTACAAAAAAAGAATTGTCAATTCCACGCATCAGACGACATTATTTCAGAAAATCACAGCAATTAGAATAACAACCTCTAATAAGCCGGGATAAATATATTTATGCGCTTGTCATTGGCTCCATCATGTTTAATGAATAGGAAGAAAAAATGTGTCCAAGTTTTCCGTCTCCCACAAGGGAGATCCATAGGATCTATAATCAGAACCTTCTTCTGTCTGAATCTTCGCAGGAACTCTGCACTGCGGACAAACTGCTGTCCAGGTCCATTCAACTGCCAATCTGCAGCAGCTGGAGGATGTGCAGTAAAAAAAATACATAAAAAGCGAACAAGTTACAATGTATCTAAACTCAAGAATATAGATGGAATTTTTTGCAGCTTACTAGGCTTTAGATGCGTTGTCTACATTTAGAAACGTGGAAAAGATCCAATTGGTTTCAAATATAAACAGCGCACCTCATCCCGTAAAGTAACAAATGAGAACAAAAGAGGGCAATGGGATTATAGCGGTGCTAGGTTAAGTAAATTTGTAAATATGACAATTATATTTTTAATAGTTTATTAAAAGATCATGAGAGATTATACATCACATGACATACAGAGATTAAAAACACATGTAATGCATCAAACTTAGAAACTGTGGCCTGGATTCAGGTACAATTGCGCTTTTTTTACGTTTTTGCCCTGCGTCCCCGTAAATTTACTGCACTGCCCTTGATTCACGGAGCAGTAGCTCCGTAAATTGCGTGGGCGTGCCGGCAAAATGCCCGGCGTAAGCGCGTGCAATTTAAATGATCCCGTAGGGGGCGGGAATCATTTAAATTAGGCGCATTCCCGCGCCGATCGTAGAGCGCATGCTCCGTCGGGAAACTTTACCGACGTGTATTGCGGCAAATGACGTCGCAAGGATGTCATTTGCTTCAAAGTGAACGTGAATGGCGTCCAGCGCCATTCACAAATCACTTACGCAAACGACGTAAATTTGAAATTTCGCGACGCGGGAACGACAGGTATACATAACATTGGCTGCCCCTGCTAATAGCAGGGGCAGCCTTACGCGAAAACCGCCGTATGGAAACGACGTACACTGCGTACGCAGGGCTCGCGTAACATTGTGAATCGGCGTTAGTATGCAATTTGCATACTATACGCTGAGCACAACGGGAACGCCACCTAGCGGTCATCGCAAGAATTCAGCCTAAGATATGCGAGCATAAGAGCCTTATGCCGCGCATATCTTAGGCTGCAGTCGGCGTAACGAGGTTCCTGAATCAGGAGCATTTGTTACGCCGGGGCAAGTAAGCAATTGCGCTGTGTAACTATGGTTACACAGGCGCAATTGCTTCTTGAATCCAGGCCTCTATTTAATCTCCGTATGTCATGTGATGTATAATCTCTCATGATCTTTTAATAAACTATTAAAAATTGAATTGTCATATTTACAAATTACTTAACAGGTTTGTAAAGGAAATTATTTTTTTATCTTAAAGTGGTTGTAAACCCACTTTTTTGACTTTTGCCTACAGGTAAGCCTATAATAAGGCTTACCTGTAGGTATAAAGAATATCTCCTAAACCTGTACGGTTTAGGAGATATTCCCCTCGCAATGCGCCACTGATTGCAGCGGCGCATGCGCAGGGGGGATCCTCGGCTGAAGGGCCGGCCCCGCCGACCCATGCCGGAAAGGAAATCTCCCGCGCGCAGTATATGCGGGTTTTACAACCGCTTTAATAGCTTCCTTTACCTTAATGCAGTGCTGTTTTCATGTCCTCATTGTTCGTTTTTGCTCTCAAGTTGCTGTAATTCTTCTCTGATCTCCACACTTCCTGGTTGTGTGTTTCCTGATAACCACAGTACTGGGAGCTTTCTCTCTGTGGTCACTGTAGATTCGTAAAGGTTTGTAAGTTCGTGAGACGCAAGTTTTCCTATTCGGACCCATTCGTATTTTCGTAAAAGTTTTATTTTAGTTTATACTGAATGATTCGTAATTCTGTCTAATTTATTTTCGTTGATTCGAAATTCGTAATTTTGTTAGATAATAATTTTAGTTTAATGGATTCGTAATTTTGTACTTTCGTAAATACATCGCAACAATCCATATTAGGATAGACTTTCTCTTAAGCCCCGTACACACGGTCGGACTTTTTGCAAACAAACGTCAAAATTTGCATTTTCCAAAAAATCTGACCGTGTGTACACTCTATCAGACAAACTTTTTCGGTTTCAAAAGTCCGGCCAACTCCTTTCAGACAAAAATCCACGGAAAAGTTTGTTTGAAGTCTGATCGTGTGTACGAGGCTTTACACTGTCCAATGTGACTCAGAACAAAAGAGATAAGCTGATTGGCTAAGATATTAAGAAATCACTCACTAACTACACTGCCCAGTGCCCATTCCAAAGAACGATACAAGTACACAAATTTACGAACAGACAAAGAAACGGATTTACAAAACACACAAATGAAAATACGAACAGACAAAGGATTTAAAATACGGAATGCAAATCGTTCGTCATAGATGTCATTTTCGTTCTTTTGCTTTTTCGGTGTTTCGTATTTTAGTAAGATTGTCCAATCATACGTTCGTATTTTCGCTTGTTCGTTATTTTTCTTATTCGTAATTCCGTAATTTTCGTATTTTGGTTCTTTCAGCTTTTCGGATGTTCGAATTGATCCGAATGTACGAAAACTAACAAATTCGTACGAAAATAAGGGAACACACATGTCTACCCCACAGCACCAATCAGTTTCGTTTTCCAAACCATCACTGCCCTGTATGGCTCTGCACAGCAGAGAGGCAGGAAACAACATGCAAAAACGAAACTAGAAACTACAGGTACATTATATGATTGATTTTTATCTATTTTTAATTGTTTTTAAAAGGAATCAGTTAACTATTATGTCTCTATACCCTGTAAACAGTCATTTCAGCATAAATCTTTTTTTTATTTACAACTCCTTTAAGCTAGCACCGCTATAATCCCATTGCCCTCGTGTTGTCTACATTTGTTTCTTTTTTTTCTCTTCAGGCTTTTTCTATTTCCTAACACACTTCCTGTCCTAAGGTGTCAACACTTATCTTCTGTACGATGGAGCAGCAGCGTTGTCACCCTAGAACAGGATGTGTGCTAAGACTGCAGAACACCTGAGATCAAAGGGTCATGTGGGGCATCAAACGCAGTCACTGTGCCCATCAAATGCACCCACTTGTGCCCATCAAATGCACCCACTGTGCCCATCAAACGCAGTCACTGTGCCCATCAAACACAGCCACTGTGCCCATCAAATGAAGCCACTGTGCCTATCAAATGCAGCCTCTGTGCCCATCAAACTCAGCTACTGTGCTATCAATTGCCGCCACTGTGCCATCAAATGCAGCCACTGTGCCCATCAAACTCAGCCACTGTACCCATAAATTGCCGCCACTGTGCCATCAAACGCAGCTACTGTACCCATCAATTGCTGACACTGTGCCCATCAATTGCTGCCAGTGTGGCCATCAATTGCCGCTACTGTGCCCATCAATTGCTGCCAGTGTGCTCATCATTTGCTGCTACTGTGCCCATCAACTGCCGCTACTGTGCCCATCAATTGCCGCTACTGTGGCCATCAACTGCTGCCAGTGTGCCCATCAATTGCCGCTGCTGTGGCCACCAATTGCTGGCAGTGTGCCCATCAATTGCCGCTTCTGTGCCATCAAATGCTGCCAGTGTGCTCATCATTTGCTGCTACTGTGCCCATCAACTGCCGCTACTGTGCCCATCAATTGCTGCCAGTGTGCCCCCCACACCCGGCACTTACCTTGTCTCGGTGGGGCAGCGGGTCACGGTGATGTCCTCCACGCTCCTCGATGTCTTCTCCCATCATCTCTTCCCACGTCCAATCACAGCGCCTGTCGTTTCAGCCCATCAGGTGACAGGTAACAGACCCGAGCACCTGATTGGCTGAGAGGCGGTTCAGTGTTAGGAAAGTAAATATTCATTCGCTTTCCTAACACAATGCTGAGTGAACAGCGACCGCCCAGCATGGCGCCCGCTGTTCATCTTTTTGCATGAATCTATCTATCGTGATAGAGAGGCGGCAGGAGAAAGGGGGCGGCGCACATGCGCCCCTTATTGATGCACCGCCACTGGGGGGGGGGGAAATAGTCTTGCCTACAGGTCCAAGAACGTAGTGCTGATCCCACTGGTGAGACCCCGGGCCGTCACACATTCCAGGTGTTGCTCCCAGAACAGTGTACATGTATGCGGCTCCCAGGACTCGGCGTGTACTTAGGTTTGGCAGCCTCCCAGGTGATACCATTATTGGCGGGCATTGAGCCCATGGTCAGGACTTTACTGGATAAGTATAATATCCATGTGAAGGAGGCTAGCCGGAAACCAACAAGGAACTATGGAACGGAGACGACCTCTATCCTTTTCTGTCAAGTCTTGTCTCTGTATAGGAAGCCAATAAAGAATGTAATATCATTTATTTACCAATTATTGGAGACTGCTATTGTCTGACAAGCCCGTTTTTTTTTTTGTATTTCTTTTTATATGCGTCTCTTGAAAATGTTGTTATAATTTCAGTGTACACTGCGCAGTGCAAAGTAACATGACAATCATATCGTACAATTGCATAGATTAGGGTTTTCTTATGCAGCACCCTCCTAGTGTAGAGTAGGCTACTAGGTACATTTAGCCGGATTCACAAAGACTTACGCCGACGTATCTACTGATATGCCGCGTAAGTCCGCGGATGCGCCGTCGTATCTTTGCGATTGATTCTGCGAAGGAGATTCGCCTGAATTTCAGGTCCATCCGACCAACGTAAGTCTCCTACGCTGTCGTATCTTGGGTGCATATTTACGCTGGCCGCAAGGGGCGCTTCCATTGATTTACGTGTCGAATATGTAAATGACCTAGATACGCCGATTCACGAATGTACTTACGCCCGTCGCAGTAATCTACGCCGTTTACGTAAGGCGTACGTCCGGCGTAAAGATTAAGCACCTCAATAGCAGGTGTAAGTCATGTTAGGGTATGGACGTCGGAACAGCCGTCATATTTTACGTCATTTACGTAAGTCGTACGTGAATGGGGCCGAGCGTAGGTTTACGCTCACGTCGAACGCATTGAGTCGTCGTATCTTAGGGAGTATATGCAACGTAATTCTGAGCATGCGCGCGCATGCGCCGTTCGTTAGGCCCTTCATTTACATGGGGTCACGCTTCATTTTAATACAGCACGCCCACTACCTTCCTAATTTGAATTAGGAGGGCTTACGCCGGCCCATTTACGCTACGCTGCCGTAACTTAGGGAGCAAGTGCTTTGTGAATACTGGTCTTGCCTCTCTATGTTACGTCGGCGTAGCGCATATGAGATGCACTACGCCCGCTCAAAGATACGCCGCTCTACGTGAATCTGGGCCATTTAGTTTAGCTCCTCTGTGATCAGTGGATCAGGGATTGATTGCTTAGGGCTGCTTAGTGTTCCACAGACGGCTGTTCTGTTACTTCTCCCTGTCTTCTAGAGCACATGTGCATACCTCCCAACCTTTTGAGATGGGAATGAGGGACACCTATCAGCAAAAGTATGCAGGCATAGGACACACCCCTTGCCACGCCCCCTTAAAGGAGAATTGTACGAAAAAACAAGATTGGTTAAACCCACAAGGGCTTTTTTTTACCACTATTTTTTTATATTGGCTTTTGAAATTTACAAATGCAGCAATTTCAGAAATTGGATCAAAGGTTTAGGACTGGAAAACACTTTTTGATAGATAAAAAGTGCATTTTATATACAATTATATAGATCAGACCAAAATGAGGGACAATTGGGGAGGAATGGGGGACAGAGGGCCATTGTTCCAAATCAGGGACAGTCCCTCGAAATCAGGGACAGTTGGAAGCTGTGCATGTGTCAAACACAAGGCCCGGGAGCTGAATCCGGCCCGCCAGGCCATTTCATGTGGCCCTTGCAACTCTCTTGCAGCTGTGGCACCCAGCTCATCTCCACCCCCACCTTGAGGTGGAGCTAGAAAGCAAATGCAGGGTCTGGAGGAGGACCAGAGGTGGTCTGGTGTCAGCTGCCAGAATCTGCTGAATGCTGAGACTAGGGGAAGAGGGGGTGCTTCGGCTGCACAGAATCTATAGGAAGAGTTCTGTCCTGTCTCTCAGCTGCCAACTACTGAGATGGGAAGAGGAGGGGGGGGGTGAAGATGAGCCTCTTCGCAGCTGTATGGAGAAGCACATAATCTTGAGAAGGAGTTCTGTCCTGCTTTCTGTTTACACACACAGCTCCCGGTTCTCGCTCAGTGACGAATGATTGTGGGTGCCCGGTGGTGATTACGCCCGCCGGGCACGCGTGTCGACACCAAGGGCGAGCAGGGGGCACAAAGACCTCACGTAATATAACGTGATTTTGCGCAGCCGAGCCGACCTGCCACAGTAAAACTGCGGTGGGCGGTCGGCAAGCTGTTAAAACTACTCACGGCTATTCATGAATTGTCGGGTCCCGGCAATACAGGGGCAGACTGACAGCTCATGGGGCCCCCGGGCAAAAGGAGATCATGGGGCCCCCTGTGTCTCTGCCCATGTGTCCCTGCCCACGTTCAAGCTGCATCCACACAAATCCTACCTACATATTGCACTGCCCATATTGCATGCATTCAAAGAATTTCTGGATGCTATGTTCCAAATAAATGTTTATTATAGGAATTAAAGAAAAATAAAATGTACATTAAAGTGCAACAATGGTACATTTTCGAAATTAAGGTTTTCATAAATTAGCACAATATTCCCGCATAGCTTTCCAATCGGCTCTTCATTGGTTAGATTGATAGCAGCGCAGCCATTGGCTCTCACTGCTGTCAATCAAATTAATGTTGTTGCACGCCAGGGGGTGGGGCTGAGTCATACACTTATCGGGTATGGCCGCCAAGTGTATCACACAGGAGTGCGCCTGCACGGTAACCCACTCAGGAGAGAGCTTCCCAGAGGGGGTTAGCTCTTGCGGGGAGGAACCGTGAGAGCCTCCGTGGGACCCCAGAAGATGACGATCGGGGCCACTTTGTGCAAAACAAACTGCACAGTGGAGGTAAGTATAACATGTTTGTTATTAAAAAAAAAAAAAACTGAACCCATACAACCCCTTTAACTATGAATTATGGCCCTAGAATTGCTCTCACTCTGATGTTCTGGTGGATACTATACATGTATCCATTATTGTTTACATACATATGCTCATCCTACATAACCCTTTTTATATAGAGTGTGTGAAGGGATTATGGGTGTGTTTTACATTTTTTTTAAATAATTGTATTTACTTTAAATCATTTTCACTGACTACCAATGTAAAGAACATTCTTCCCACTGATCACCAATGTAAGGAACATTCTTCTCACTGATCACCAATGTAAGGGACATTCTTCTCACTGATCACCAATGTAAGGAGCATTCTTCCCACTGATCACCAATGTAAGGAACATTCTTCCCACTGATCACCAATGTAAGGGACATTCTTCTCACTGATCACCAATGTAAGGGACATTCTTCTCACTGATCACCAATGTAAGGAACATTCTTCCCACTGATCACCAATGTAAGGGACATTCTTCTCACTGATCACCAATGTAAGGGACATTCTTCTCACTGATCACCAATGTAAGGAACATTCTTCTCACTGATCACCAATGTAAGGAACATTCTTCCCACTGATCACCAATGTAAGGGACATTCTTCTCACTGATCACCAATGTAAGGGACATTCTTCTCACTGATCACCAATGTAAGGAACATTCTTCTCACTGATCACCAATGTAAGAGACATTCTTCTCACTGATCACCAATGTAAGGGACATTCTTCCCACTGATCACCAATGTAAGAGACATTCTTCCCACTGATCACCAATGTAAGGGACATTCTTCTCACTGATCACCAATGTAAGGAACATTCTTCCCACTGATCACCAATGTAAGGGACATTCTTCCCACTGATCACCAATGTAAGGAACATTCTTCTCACTGATCACCAATGTAAGGAACATTCTTCCCACTGATCACCAATGTAAGGAACATTCTTCCCACTGATCACCAATGTAAGGAACATTCTTCTCACTGATCACCAATGTAAGGAACATTCTTCTCACTGATCACCAATGTAAGGGACATTCTTCCCACTGATCACCAATGTAAGGAACATTCTTCCCACTGATCACCAATGTAAGGGACATTCTTCTCACTGATCACCAATGTAAGGGACATTCTTCCCACTGATCACCAATGTAAGGAACATTCTTCCCACTGATCACCAATGTAAGGAACATTCTTCCCACTGATCACCAATGTAAGGGACATTCTTCCCACTGATCACCAATGTAAGGGACATTCTTCCCACTGATCACCAATGTAAGGAACATTCTTCTCACTGATCACCAATGTAAGGGACATTCTTCCCACTGATCACCAATGTAAGGGACATTCTTCCCACTGATCACCAATGTAAGGAACATTCTTCCCACTGATCACCAATGTAAGGAACATTCTTCCCACTGATCACCAATGTAAGGGACATTCTTCCCACTGATCACCAATGTAAGGAACATTCTTCTCACTGATCACCAATGTAAGGAACATTCTTCTCACTGATCACCAATGTAAGAGACATTCTTCTCACTGATCACCAATGTAAGGAACATTCTTCTCACTGATCACCAATGTAAGGGACATTCTTCCCACTGATCACCAATGTAAGGAACATTCTTCCCACTGATCACCAATGTAAGGAACATTCTTCCCACTGATCACCAATGTAAGGAACATTCTTCCCACTGATCACCAATGTAAGGGACATTCTTCCCACTGATCACCAATGTAAGGGACATTCTTCTCACTGATCACCAATGTAAGAGACATTCTTCTCACTGAACACCAATGTAAGGAGCATTCTTCTCACTGATCACCAATGTAAGGGACATTCTTCTCACTGATCACCAATGTAAGGGACATTCTTCTCACTGATCACCAATGTAAGGGACATTCTTCTCACTGATCACCAATGTAAGGAACATTCTTCCCACTCATCACCAATGTAAGGGACATTCTTCCCACTGATCACCAATGTAAGGGACATTCTTCTCACTGATCACCAATGTAAGGGACATTCTTCCCACTGATCATCAATGTAAGGAACATTCTTCCCACTGATCACCAATGTAAGGAACATTCTTCTCACTGATCACCAATGTAAGGAACATTCTTCTCACTGACCACCAATGTAAGGAACATTCTTCTCACTGATCACCAATGTAAGGGACATTCTTCCCACTGATCACCAATGTAAGGGACATTCTTCTCACTGATCACCAATGTAAGGAATATATATAGGGAATAACACTCACTTCGGCTGGATTCACACCTACAGTATGCATTTTTAGTGCTTTTTGCATTTTGCAGATTTGCACTACAGAACGTGTTCCATAGGAAACCATGTTAAATGGACTATAGTGCAAATCTACAAAATGCAAAAAGCACAAAAAATGCCATAGATGTGAATCAGGCCTTAGTCCAGGTTCACACTGACAGCGGGAATGAAATTGTGTGAGACAGTTCAGCTAAACTCGCACGATTTCATACGAGCATGTCAGTGTGAATTTGGCGGGTGATTTCAGAGACGTCTGTGCGGATTCCATACACAGATGTCTATGGAAATTGCACCAAGAAGTCGCCAAAGGTTATACAGAAACTACTTTTGGGAATCGGTGCTGCGCCAGAAATGGGGCATCGCACCGATTCGGGTAGTGCTATTACCATGCGATTTGACATGTCAAATCGCATGGTATATTGCTTCAATGTAAATCAGGTCTAAGTGCTATTCCCTATATATAACACTGATATCTATACACTGAGTGGCATTCAGTGTACCAGATATCAGTGTGCAGGGGCGGACTGACCATTCGGCACTGCCTGAGGGCCCCGTGGTGTGAGGGCCCGGGCCGGCTCAGTCCGAAACCTGGAGGTGCCCGGAGCAGTGGCAGCTTATCATACACAATAAAAAAAAAAAAACGAGTCTGTACCCCCGAGAAAGCAGTGTCTTGAACCATTAAATTCTGCTAGCTAGGATGATGTGGCTGTTGTATGAGAGGCTCGGGAGGGATGAGCTGGCCAGGATGGATGGCTCATCATGTGCACTAGTGAATAGCACCTGACCTGCTGCCTGGTAAATAAGCACAGACACAGCACAGGGAAAGAAGGTAAAGTAACAATCAGCATGGCTCTTATAACAAAGATGAGACACAGACAATGCTTTCATTATGACACTGACCTGCTTCTGCACAGGCAGGTCTGTGTGGAAGCCATGCCTGTGCAATTCACATTTCACTCTGCCTCCGAGTCCAGCAGCTCCTTCACAGACAGTCCTCCGCGGCAGTGACTTACGGCCCCGCCCCCTCAGCTGAATTCCACAGGGGGGAGAGGTGGCCGGAGCGCCTGTCACTGTAAATCCCTGCACGGCTCCATCCATCTCCAGCTCACACCTCACAAGCCTCTCATACAACAGCGCAGCCACATCAACCTAGCTAGAGGGATCCAAGGCACTGCTTTCTCTGGGTTTTTTTCACTGTGGATTCTGACGCTGCTGCAGGCACCTCCATGGGCGGACTGAGCCAGCCCGGGCCCCCCCCCCACCACGGGCCCTCGGGCAGTGCCCGACGGACCGAATGGTCAGTCCGCCCCTGCGGCAATACAGATCAAAGTCATTGAAAAAAACGGCAGTTTTGACTTTGATCTGTATTGCTGGGACCCGACAATTCATGAATAGCCGCGAGTAGTTTTAAATTACTTTTTTTCCTTTAGAAACTACATATCAGGCCCTTCACGTCTTCACACCAGGGGCGTCCTCTATGCCTGCGGGAGTGCCGTGACAGACACAGGCGTTCGGCTGTCCACAAGGTGACAGTTTGCATTGCTGTCCTCTCGAGGGACTGAGATGAAGGGCCTGATCTGCCCTCAGTGCCAGGAGCTGACCGTACGCCTCCTGCCATTCGCCCGGTGCCATGGTTGCCGGGCATAGCTTTTTGAGGCCGCTCCACTGGTGGGACGCCCGAGGGAGTATTACATGGATCGACTCTCGGGAGCTATGTTGTACATACATCAATTTTTCTATGCAGGTTTTTTTTTTGGACCCACCTACTGTCAAACACTGCAGAGAATGGGCAGCTAGATAGATAGGGTTGTGTATGTTTGTGTGTCTTATGCCATAGATATTGTAAAATATTGTGTGAATTCTGTCCTTTCTTCTTTTCTTCCCTTTTCTGTCCGGTTAGCAGGTATCAGGCCAGCATTCGGGCTCGAATGCTTTAGGACACTGGGGACAGTGTCAATTTAAGTGGGGGGAGTATGTAGCGCCCCCTTACTTTCAGTATGGGCACTACGCTAAAGTTAGTGGGGAATGGGAGAGTTACTTTGCTCCCATTCACAATTTATCTAAATTGGGACTACTTCTGTCATTCCAGAAATGTCCACTGGGTCAGTCTGTACTCCAGGGTTGTGATACCATCCCTGGCCTGCAGTTGACACCAGAGGGTTTCTGGCAGAGCAAGTTTTCCCCAGCAGCCAATAAGAGGAGTTTTTCCCTCGCGGGGCATGCTGGGGGAGAGTATATCTGTGACAGGTGTCACGTGTTCTAAAATCTTCGCAGGGTCCCAGTTCCAGGTGCGGCATCCACCTTCAGGGTGCGCGCATCCATGGACCCCGCCGGCGTGGCCCACCTGGCCCAAGTTGCAGGCCACACAGGACCTCATCCGGAGGTAAAAGGGGACCCCAGTGACTCACTGGGTTCCCCGTTCTATTAAGAGGATCCCAGGCTGGGTGCCGTGCGATTGGGGAGTCGGCTTGAGGAGAGCCCGGAGGCAGGTTATCCAACAGGGCTTGAGCGAGCCAATCGGGGATCTGGTGACCGGAATGCTGACAGGTACGCTTTGCTGTCATCCGGTGACATATGCTAAATTTCACTGGGAGGATTCGCCCCGTCCATCCACCTAGCTTATTTAAAGTAATTGGCCTGTGGCAGAGGCCTTAGGGCCGGGTCTGTGAGAGAGGCCTGTTCCTCCCAGCAAATCTTAAGTGACGCTTCGGCTGCCAGGCTTGTAAGAGGGATCTGTCTGGGGGCACTTCACCCACCCCATGTTGGCCGTGTTGGCCTAGAAAATAAAGCCTTGGAAAACCCTTTTGTTCACGGTCTGGACCTTCGCTCATTACTTTGTGTTCTATTTGCACCCTCAGTCCATATCAAGGTAACTTAATATGCCGATCCCATCATTAAACCAGCGGCTCCTTCGGGGGTAGTGCTACATATAATAATTTCAATCAATATTAATTACCATTATTATGGCATGTATTAATAATTTTAGTTAATTAAAAAAAAAAATTATTAATTAAAAATTAAATGAAATATAACCTTTATGGGAAGATTGTTGTTGTAATGAATAGTCTGGTGACTGGGTCCCACTAAGCCGAGCTTTACTGTATATACAGAATTTTCCTAACCCATTTCTAATTAAGAACCGCTAAGATCTGCAGTGATCAGGGTGGTCAGCTTATTTCAGAGCTAATTAAAATCTGGCTTCCAGGACGGTACATTGGCGGCTCCAACTTTCAAAGCTTCTTTTCACGAGGGGCGCCAAAGTCTTTCTTCCATGACACAGGATGAGGAAGTGTCCACCATCAATGAGTCTCTGTCTTGTCCTTACAAGCTTGGTTGAGCCCTGTGATAACATTTGAACAAAGCAGCCGTCTCTTCTAAAGACACCGGCCATCGAAATCAGCGTGTGTCCCCGAGACCGTCCGCGGTCTCATTGAACCGCCGCTATTGACATCACTCCTGGGAATCCTCCGATTTAGAAGGCAACACTAAACCAGTGTTTTCAGTTTTAATCAGCAACTGGTCAAAGTGCGTGCCTGGGGGAAAAAAACAAAACACAGTCAGTACATTTTTTATAATACATGCACGTTATCCCATATTTCGTCACCAAGTACAGAAAAAAAACCTGTTGATCCTGCCAGAAATCCAATTAGCTCCTAACTTCCAGGTAGAGCTGACAATGCATTGGCCTCTGCTGACCTGAAATCCCCAGCAGCGGTGTCATCAAACCTGCCCAGTTTAACCCTGCTGGGCTACAGAACACCCCCATCCCCCCATCTCCATAGCATAAGGGCATCTCTGGATCCCAGGAAACGAACCTGCCCATGGCATGCATTTTGTCTGCCCACTTCCTGAGTGGGTCTGCCAGGGCGGGGGCTACAACTAGGCAAACTAGGCAGCCGCCTAGGGCGTACTGCTGCCTAGGGCACCCGGTCACTGGTGTTTCTACTCTCTTCTCTCTGCAGCAAGCAACTGAGGCCTTGTACACACGAGCAGACATGTCCGATGAAAATGGTCCGTGGACCGTTTTCATCGGACATGTCTGCTGGGAGCTTTTGGTCTGATGTGTGTACACACCATCAGACCAAAATCCCCGCGAACAGAGAACGCAGTGACGTAGAAGACACCGACGTTCTCTGACATGGAAGTTCAATGCTTCCACGCATGCGTCGAATCAATTTGACGCATGTGCGGGATTTCGGGCCGCTGGTTATTCGTCATAATCAGCGGACATGTCCGATGAGTCGTACTTACCATCGGACATGTCCGACGGACATGTTTCCAGCGGACAAGTTTCTTAGCATGCTAAGAAACTTTTGTCCGCTGGAAACCTGTCCGCTAGGCCGGAAAACTGTCCGCTAGGCCGTACAATAGAATCCATCCGCTGAAAAATCTCAGCGAATGGGTTTCAGTGGATAGAGTCTATGGTGTGTACAATCCAGCGGATGGATTTCAAGCGGATAAAAATTTGAAGACATGCTTTCAAATCTATCCGCTTGAATCCATCCCAACGGATTGATCCGCTGGTCTGTACAGACTCACCGGATCAATCCGTCCGAAGGGATCCCCCGCATGTGTCGTAATGATTCGACGCATGCGTGGAATTCCTTATATGACAGCGTCGCGCTCGTCGCCGCGATGATCATCATCATCATCGCGGCGACGGCGCGACACGTCATCGCGAGGGGATTTCGGCGCAGATTTCGATCCTATGGTGAGTACACTCCATCGGATCCAAATCCGCTGAAATCCTCGAGAGGATTTATCCACGGAAACGGTCCGCTGGACCGTATCCGCGGATAAATCCTCTCGTGTGTACTAGGCCTAAGTCTCAGCATTAGGGATGAGCTTCGAGTTTGAGCCAAACTCGTGTTCGACTCGAACATTGCCTGTTCGCCGAACAGCGAACAATTTGGGGTGTTTGCGGCAAATTCAAAAAACGGCGGAACACCCTGAAAAAGTCTATGGGAGAAATCTAAAGTGCTAATTTTAAAGGCTTATATGCAAGTTATTGTCCTAAAAAGTGTTTGGGGACCCAGGAGCAGTGATTTTAATAATGCTTAAAGTGAAACAATAAAAGGGAAATATTCCTTTGAATTTCGTGGGGGGTATAGTATGCCTGTAAAGTAGCGCTTGTTTCCCATGCACAAAGTGTCATTTCTGAAGGATAAAAAGTCATTTAAAATCACTGGTCCCGAAAAAACTGTTGTTTTAAAAACTTTTTTTTGCATTGATACATGTCCCCTGGGGCAGGACCCAGGTCCCCAAACACTTTTTAGGACAATAACTTGCATATTAGCCTTTAAAATTAGCACTTTAGATTTCAAATGTTCGAGTCCCATAGACTTTAATGGGGTTCTAAAGTTCACACAAACTTTTGGTCTGTTCGCAGGTTCTGGTGCGAACCGAATGGGGGGGTGTTCGGCTCATCCCTAGCTGCCTCTCCGTTCGCACATAGTGTCAGAGGTGCAGCGGCGGCGGAGGACTGTGTCTGTGTCCCAACTCCAAAATGAATAGAAGCAAGCAGACATTTATTCATGGACACTGGTGAGGCTGCATTTGTTGGGCGCTAGTGGGCTGCATTTAAAGGGTGCTTCATTAAAAAGGTGGGGTATACATGGGCAAGGCAAAGGGGGTGGGGTCATTGGTGAAGCCAGGGGGGGTGGAGAAATTAGGGTGTCAAAAATCCTTGCACCAGCCCTGGGGTCTGCCCAAATCATGCCAAGTTTACAGTTTGGTTCTGCCCAGACCACACCTTTAAATATGTATAGACCAGCTCTCATGCAAACCTTGCGGGTTGGTCCTGCCCAGACTACAGCTCTAAATATGCTGAGACTGCCCGCTCCTATCTCCCACAATTAATGTGCATGTATCATAACTAAATTAGGTTTGATGCTGTGATCCCGGGACATGGCCTGGGAGATAGGAGTGCACCCCATAGCTCAAACACATATGCATGTGTGTGTGTGTGTGTGTGCGTGTGTGTATACTAACAGTGTCAGTAGGGCAGAGATTGGTGTCAGTAGGGCAGTGGACAGTGTCAGTCGTTTTTATTTGTATTATTTTTTTTTTAGGATAAAGAGGTTTTGGTGAAATATCTAAACAGGGGGAATCTGTGCCACACGGAGTGATTAGGGTGTGCCCAAGCACACCTTGCACACCCTGTGCGCGTGCGCGCCTATGGTCTGGGACACAGCATCGGTGGGATAGAGGGCCAACATGTGGATTGTACCGGCAGATCATAGGGGATAGCTGACATCTATGTAACAGGGGGTGGTGAGTTCTGACATTCAGCAGAGGAGAACTGGACAGGGCTGACAACACTGCTTGGGATTTTAGTACAGCAGAGGTCCGCTCCCAGGTCTGTACACCTGCTGTGCCCATTATGAGTGGCTCCCACCATCCTTGTGCTGAGCTCCCAGGTCTGTACACCTGCTGTGCCCATTATGAGGGGTTCCCACCATCCCTGTGCTGAGTTCCCGAGTCTGTACACCTGCTCTGCCCATTATGAGGGGTTCCCACCATCCCTGTGCTGAGTTCCCGGGTCTGTACACCTACTGTGCCCATTATGAGGGGTTCCCACCATCCCTGTGCTGAGTTTCCTGGGTCTGTACACCTGCTGTGCCCATTATGAGGGGCTCCCACCATCCCTGTGCTGAGTTCCCGGATCTGTACACCTGCTGTGCCCATTATGGGGGTTCCCACCATCCCTGTGCTGAGTTCCCGGGTCTGTACACCTGCTGTGCCCATTATGGGGGTTCCCACCATCCCTGTGCTGAGTTCCCGGGTCTGTACATCTGCTGTGCCCATTATGAGGGGCTCCCACCATCCCTGTGCTGAGTTCCCGGATCTGTACACCTGCTGTGCCCATTATGGGGGTTCCCACCATCCCTGTGCTGAGTTCCCGGGTCTGTACATCTGCTGTGCCCATTATGAGGGGTTCCCACCATCCCTGTGCTGAGTTCCCGGGTCTGTACACCTGCTGTGCCCATTATGGGGGTTCCCACCATCCCTGTGCTGAGTTCCCGGGTCTGTACATCTGCTGTGCCCATTATGAGGGGCTCCCACCATCCCTGTGCTGAGTTCCCGGATCTGTACACCTGCTGTGCCCATTATGGGGGTTCCCACCATCCCTGTGCTGAGTTCCCGGGTCTGTACATCTGCTGTGCCCATTATGAGGGGTTCCCACCATCCCTGTGCTGAGTTCCCGGGTCTGTACACCTGTTGTGCCCATTATGAGGGGTTCCCACCATCCCTGTGCTGAGTTCCCGGGTCTGTACACCTGCTGTGCCCATTATGAGGGGTTCCCACCATCCCTGTGCTGAGTTCCCGGGTCTGTCCACCTGCCAAAAACAGAATGCAATAATTTGCAAATCTTATAAACCCAAATTCACAATAGAAAATAGAAAACATATTAATTGTTTAAATTGATTCTAAAGGTTATTTTTTTAAATAACAAACATGTAAAGCCTCGTACACACGGTCGGACATCAAACCAACTTTCCCTTGGATTTTTGCTGAAGGGAGTTGTCCGGTCACACCCATAGCATACACACGCTCGGACTTTTTCGTCAACAAACACGAACGTAGTGACGTTTCAACGTACTGACGAGAGTTTAAAAGAGGAAGTTGAATTCTCCGGCGTCACCCTTTGGGCTCCTTCTGCTAATGGAGAGTTAGTAGAGGTTTCGTCTGTGTGCATTCGCAAATTTCAGTTTCGTGCAATTTTGTTCGTTTCTGAACGTCCGTTCGTCAAGCAGACATGTTGCGCAATGGGATTGTGCTAACTTGACCCACAAAAAAATATAGAAATATGTTTGATATAACCAAAATACACAAATCCAAAGTAAAGACATTTGGGGCAGATACACAAAAGGATTACGCCGGCGTATCTACTGATAATTTTAAATTTCCTGCGTCGTATCTTTGTTTTGTATCCACAAAACAAGATACGACGGCATCTGGGATCGATCCGACAGGCGTACGTCTTAGTACGCTGTCAGATCTAAGCTGCAATTTTTCGGCGGCCGCTAGGTGGCGTTCCCGTCGAAATCCACGTCGAGTATGCAAATTAGCTAGTTACGGCGATCCACGAACGTACGCCGGCCCGGCGCATTTTTTTACGTCATTTGCGGTCGGCTTTTTCTGACGTATAGTTAAAGCTGTTGTTATGAGGCGTACTCAATGTTAATTATGGCCGTCGTTCCCGCGTACAATTTTGAATTTTTTATGTCGTTTGCGTAGGTCATTAGGAATTTGCGTAGAATGACGTCACCGTCGTAACCATTGGCTTGTTCCGGTTAAATTTTGAGCATGCGCATTGGGATACCCCCAGGGACGGCGCATGCGCAGTTAAAAAAAAACGTTACAGCGGCGTAGTGTATCTTAGATACGCTACGCCCGGCGCAATAATGCGCCGTTGTCTGTGGATCTACTCCGTCAGTATCACCAGCAAAGCAGCTTTTAGTATTATCACATTACGAAGAAGAAGAAGAGAATGTGCGCTGCTTTTCTTGATTTCAGAACTTGCCGCGTCACGAATGTGCTCTTTCAAATACGAACACTAGTTCTACCAGACAGAACGCTTCCGGCTGGTCTTTGCTTCTGAGCATGCGCGTTTGTACTTTGTACAAAAGTCCGATGGCTTGCTGTACACACGGTCGGACTAGGCACCCTCGGACTCTTGTTGATGTAAAGTTTGTCCGTTTGCAGGCCGAACTTTTTGTCCGATGAAACCCGAAAAAGTTTGTCCGATGGAGCGTACACACGGTCGGACTATTTTGAAAACTCGCTCATTTTGAAGGTTGTTGGCAAAAAGTCCGACCGTGTGTACGGGCCTTTATACTTACCTACTCTGTGCAGTGGTGGTTTTTCACAGGGCAGCCCCGATCCTGAGCCAATGAGAAGAGAGAGGCCCGGGATAGCCGCTGCTCTCATACACATCGAGATGGAGCTCCGGTAAGTATAAGGGGGGCTTGGGGGCTGTACCCAGAAGGTTTTTTTTCTTTTTTTAATCTTCTGCCTTTAGAACCACTTAAATGTACAACGTAACGTAAATCACCTGGCGGAATTAAAATTCGGCGGGTAGGGGGCGTGTTTCATTTAAATGAAGCGCGTTCCCCGCGCCGAACGAACTGCGCATGCGCCGTCCCTAAAATATCCCGGCGTGCATTGCTCTAAATGACGTCGCAAGGACGTCATTGGTTTTGACGTGGACGTAAATTACGTCCAGCACCATTCAAGGACGACTTACGCAAATGACGTAAATTTATAAATTTCGACGCGGGAACGACGGCCATACTTAACATTGGTTGCCCCTCATATACCCAGGGGCAACTTTACGCCGGGACAAGCCTAACGTAAACTTTGTAACTTTACTGCGTCGGCCGCGCGTACGTTCGGGAATTCGCGTATCTAGCTAATTTGCATACTCGACGGGGAAAACGACAGACGCGCCACCTAGCGGACAAAAAAAAATTGCATTTAAGATCCGACGGCGTAAGAGACTTACGCCTGTCGGATCTAATGGATATCTATGCGCAACTGATTCTAAGAATCAGTCGCATAGATACGACGGCCCAGATTAGGACTTACGACGGCGTACATGGCGCTGCGCCATCGTAAGCCCTTTGAGAATCTGGGCCCTAGTGTCTCTGAAGATGGGCAGAGGTTCACCAATTTGTGAAAAGCTGCATCTAAAAATTGTTGAACAATTTCAGAATAATGTTCCTCAACGTATTATTGCAAAGACTTTAAATATATCATCGGTGGTTTTATCAGTGGCAGCAAGTGCTCAAAATTTTTTGGGGGGGGCACAAACAAACTGAAAGATTCAGAAAAAAAAAACCCACATCAATTGCAGCCTCACTGTGCCCATCAAACGCAGCCAGTGTACCAAACGCAGTCACTGTGCCCATCAAACACAGCCACTTTGCCCATAAAACGCTGCCACTCTGCCCCAAATGTTAACCACTGTGCCCCAAATTCTGCCACTTTGCCCATCAAACGCTGCCACTTTGCCCATCAAATGCTGCCACTGTGCCCCAAATGCTGCCACTGTGCCCCAAGTGCTGCCAATGTGCCCCAAGTGCTGCCACTGTGCCACAAATGTTGCCACTGTGCCCCAAGTGCTGCCACTGTGCCCTAAGTGCTGCCAATGTTCCCCAAGTGTTGCCACTGTGTCCCAAGTGCAGCCAATGTGCCACAAATGTTTCCACTGTGCCCCAAGAGTTGCCACTGTGCCCCAAGTGCTGCCAATATTCCCCAAGTGCTGCCTCTGTGCCCTAAGTGCTGCCACTGTGCCCTAAGTGCTGCCACTGTGCCCTAAGTGCTGCCAATGTTCCCCAAGTGCTGCCAATGTTCCCCAAGTGCTGCCACTGTGCCCTAAGTGCTGCCACTGTGCCCTAAGTGCTGCCACTGTGCCCTAAGTGCTGCCAATGTTCCCCAAGTGTTGCCACTGTGTCCCAAGTGCTGCCAATGTGCCCCTGCCGTCTGCCCAGCCCTTACCTTGTCTCAGGTGGGCAGCGGCTGACGGCGGCAGCTGGCGAGCGGTGTCCGGTGTTCTCCATCCTCAATGTCTTCTCTTCTCCTCCTCTCGTCCTCTTCTATGATTGGAAGCCTGATAGGTGTCCAATCACAGCGCCTATTCTTTCAGCCAATCAGGTGACAGGTAACACAGACCAAGTGCACCTGATTGGCTGAGAGGCGGGTCAGTGTTAGCAAAGCAAATTCCTTAGAGTGAATAGCGAACGCATAGCGTTGCGCCCGCTATTTACATTTTGGGCACCTATTAGAGCCAATGGCTCTAATCCGGTGCTTCCAAAAAACACCCCCGCCGCTGTAATTCATGTGCCCGGCGCTCGAAAAGGGTCCGGACACCTGAATGGGGGGTGTCAGCAGCGACCATAGATAGATTCATGCAATGCATCTTTTGTAATTAGAGCAATGACAGGAGAGGGGGGCGGCGCTCCTGCACCCTTTACGGATGCACCGCCACTGTGTTTTATAGTACTGAAAGTGCATTGGATCTATCAGCACCAGGCAAGGTCTGAAAGCCATTATCCATTAGGAGATGGGGTATACAAAGCCTTTGTGGCAGCGAAGTCTATGAATAAAAACAATGGGCCAGATTCACAGCAGAGATACGACGGAGTATCTCTCAGAGTAACTATGCGGCTGATTCATAGATATCCCTAAGATCCGACAGGTGTAATTGTTTTACACTGTCGGATCTTAGGATGCAATACCGCGGCCGCCGCTGGGTGGAGTTCGCGTCGTATTCCAGCGTTGGGTATGCAAATGAGGTTTTACGGCGATCCACGACGGTTTTTTCGAGTTCGGTACGTCGTCGCTAGTCTAGTTTCTAGTTTTAGTTGTTGTTTTACCTGCCCTAACTTTACACAGCCCACGTATGTGCTGTATAAAGTATGGCCGTCGTTCCCGCGTCAAAATTTAAAAAAAAAATTCTTGCGTAAGACGTCCGGGAATACGAAAGTACGCTACGCACGTCGCCGTTCGAAAAAATTACGTCACTTCGCGCAAAGCACGGCAGGAATTTCAAAACGGAGCATGCGCAGTAGGTCCGGCGCGGGAGCGCGCCTAATTTAAATGGCACACGCCCCTTTGAATTACGCGGGCTTACGCCGGAGGCCACCGGCGTAAGTTTTCATGCAAGTGCTTGGTGAATCAGGCGATGAAAACATGCGGCGGTGTAACGTATCTACGATACGTTACGCCGCCGCAGTTCTATGTGAATCTGGCCCTTTGCTTTTGCTAATGTCTCCATGTTCGCTCAAAATGTTTTACTCCCCAAGGCATTGGTGGTGGCAGGAATGAGCGGACTGGCAGAACCTGGGCAAACATGTCTACCTCAACAAGGTGGATCAGATATCCAACACATGCAACACCATCACCCGTTCTTCTGGAAAAACTCCTAACACAACCGGCAGACAGAACCTCCTTCTTCTCTCCACCTCATTCTCTAGAGGTCCACTTCCTTCTGGCCGGCATGTCCTCCAGTGCAGTTGAAAGGCAACAGCACTAGCCCAGAGCAGACAGTATACAACAGTAAAAAACTTCCAATATTGTCACCTGGTCATGAAGGGAGGAACAATCTCCAAAGGGGACGCTGCAGATTTTCTGGAGATATAGGTTTATACGCTGCAGCTCGATGGAATAGGAAAATTGTCTAATTCAGAAATAGGTACAAGGAGCAAAATGAAGGAACCGAAACATTGCTTGTCATTATAATGACAAAATATTGTGGCCCGGGTTCACGTAGAAGCGTGTATCTTTGTGCGGGCGTAACGTATCCTATTTACGTTACGCCTCCGCAACTTTGACAGGCAAGTGCCGTATTCTCAAACCAAAGTTGCGGCGGCGTAGCGTAAATAGGCCGGCGTAAGCCCGCCTAATACAAATGTGGTAGATGTGGGCGTGTGTTATGTAAATTTAATGTGACCCCACGTAAATGACGCTTTTTACGAACGGCGCATGCGCCGTCCGTGAAAGTATCCCAGTGCGCATGCTCCAAATTAACCCGCAAGTGGCCAATGCTTTCGACGTGAACGTAAATGACGCCCAGCCCTATTCGCGAACGCAATGTTCAAAATTTGACACGGGAACGACGTCCATACTTAACATTGGTACGCCTCATGTACGCCACCATATAGCAGGGGTAACTTTACCAGTGGCAGCTGGTGCTCAAAATTTTTGGGGGGGGCGCAAATGAAAAAAAAAATTGCAGTCTCACTGTGCCCAAACGCAGCCACTGTTACATGCCATCAAATGCAGCCACTGTGCCATCAATTTGCACCACTGTGCCATGCCATCAAATGCAGCCACTGTGCCATCAATTCGCACCACTGTGCCATGCCATTAAACGCAGTCACTGTGCCATGCCATCAAATGCAGTCACTGTGCCATCAATTCGCACCACTGTGCCATGCCATTAAACGCAGTCACTGTGCCATGCCATCAAATGCAGTCACTGTGCCATCAATTTGCACCACTGTGCCATGCCATTAAACGCAGCCACTGTGCCATCCATTGTCACCACTGTGCCATGCCATTAAACGCAGCCACTGTGCTATCCATTGTCACCACTGTGCTATCCATTGTCACCACTGTGCAATGCCATTAAACGCAGCCACTGTGCTATCCATTGTCATCACTGTGCCATCCATTGTCACCACTGTGCCATGCCATTAAACGCAGCCACTGTGCCATACATTGTCACCACTGTGCCATACATTGTCACCACTGTGCCATGCCATTAAACGCAGCCACTGTGCCCTTTAATGGTCGCCGCTGTGCCAATTGTCCCCACTGTGCCCTGTAAATTTCTTTCTTCCCCCCCCCCCCGCCCGGCACTTACCTTTACTGGTTTTAGGCATCCACGTCCCACGATGTCTTCTCCCGCCCTCGATGACTGACAGGCGTCTCAGCCGTATCAGGTTACCGGTAGCCAGAACCGGCCAACCTGATTGGCTGAGACACCTGTCATCTTATTCAAGGGGCGTACAGTCTGTGCGCTCCGAGAATAAGCTTCCGGGACCCGAGGGCTGTATTGGGAAAGCCTATCAGAGCCGTTGGCTTTGATAGACATTTCCGTACAGCCAACCAGCTGGCGTTATTCAGATGGCCGGACATTGAGCGCCGACCATCTGAATAACAGCGACAGCGGCGAAAATAACATAGATTCGTGCAATGCATGAATCTATGTTATTTGACTCAGTGGCGGTGAGAGCCAGAGGGGGCGGCGCTCCAGCGCCCTCTATGGACGAACCGCCACTGAACTTTACGCCGGGAATAGCATAACGTAAACGGCGTATCTGTACTGCGTCGGCCGGGCGTATGTTCGTGAATTCGCGTATCTAGCTGATTTACATATTTCTAGGCGTAAATCAGCGTACACGCCCCTAGCGGCCGGCGTAAATATGCAGTTAAGATCCGACGGCATAAGTGACTTACGCCGGTCGGATCTAATACAAATCTATGCGTAACTGATTCTAAAAATCAGGCGCATAGATACGATGGTTCGGACTCAGAGTTACGACGGCGTATCTGGAGATACGCCGGCGTAACTCATACGAGAATCCGGGCCTGTATGTCTAAAATTAATTCTTTATGAAAACTTTTTATAGTTTAAAAACTTTAATGCTGAACACCAGGTGGCGCTGCACTCACACAGATATACAGTAACTGTGGGAACAGCCAAGAAGGGACTGATGTATTCTGTACATGGCATGTAGTCATGGAGGGGGGTTATGAGTTCTGAGACGGGAGCACTCCTTCTGGTAAAACTAGCGTTCGTAATGGAGTAAGCACATTCATCACACTGTAACATACAAAAAAGCGCGAATCGTCTTTTACTAACACGGAATCAGCTAAAGCAGCCCCAAGGCGAATGGAACTTCCCCTTTAAAGTGCCGTTGTACGTGTTGTACGTCACCACGCTTTTTTCATCATTTTTTTAAAACGATGGTGTGTGGGCAACGTCGTTTTAATGATGAAGTTGGAAAAACATCATTTTTTTTCATGGCGAAAAATCGTTGTGTGTACGCGGCATAAGGCCTCCTTCACACAGGTGTTGAAGATAGACGTTTGGGTCATGTGTTTTTTTTTACTGTTTCCCAACTGCCTATCAACGCCACGTGCAACTTGCAATTTTAAAATACACTACGGTGTGCATCAACTGCCGCTACTGTGTCCATCAACTGCTGCCAGTGTGCCCAGCAGGTCACGGCAATGTCCTCCACGCTCCTCAATGTCTTCTCCCGTCCTCTTTTCCCATCCTCTGCTATGATTGGACGCCTGATAGGCGACGTCCAATCACAGCGTCTGTCGTTTCAGCCAATCAGGTGACCGGTAACAGGCCCGAGCATCTGATATGCATTCGCTTTCCTAACACAACGCTGAGTAAACTGCGAGCGCCCAGCATGGCGCCCGCTGTTCACCTTTTTGGACACCTATTAGAGCCCATGGCTCTAATCAGGTGCTTCCAAAAAATACCCACTGCTGTAATTCAGGTGCCCGGTGCCCGAAAAGGGGTCGGGCACCTGAATATGGGGTGGCAGCGACGACCATAGATAGATTCACACAATGCATGAATCTATCTATGGTGATAGAGAGGTTGCAGGAGAGAGGGGGCGGCGCCCATGCGCCCCTTATGGACGCACCGCCACTGATCTACACCATTATAGGTGGATTCAGAAAGAGTTAGGCCGGAGTATCAGTAGATACGCCGACCTAACTCGGGATCTGCGCTGTCCTAAGTTTAAGTGTATTCTCAAACTGAGATACACTTAAACCTATCTAAGATACGACAGCCTGCGCCGTCGTATCTTAGGGTGCAATATTTAGGCTGGCCACTAGGTGGCGCTTCCATTGAGTTCGGCGTAACATATGTAAATAACTAGATACGCCTATTCACGAACGTACGTGCGCCCGTTGCAGTAAAGATACGCCGTTTACATAAGGCATTTTCAGGCGTAAAGTTATTCCATCAAATAGCTGGACTAGTAATGTTAAGTATGGCCGTCGTTCCCGCGTCAAAATGTGAACATTTTACGTTGTTTGCGTAAGTTGTCCGTGAATAGGGCTGGACGTAATTTACGTCCACGTCGAAACCAATACGTCCTTGCGGCGTACTTTGCCGCAATGCACACTGGGATATGTAAAAAACGTCAATCACGTCGGGTCACAGTTAATATGCATAAAACACGCCCCCCTCATCCTCATTTGAATTAGGCGCGCTTACGCCGGCCTATTCACGCTACGCGGAGCCTCTAGTAATTTGGGGGGCCCTCCGCAGCTTTGCGGGGGCCCTAAGCGGCTTGCATAGTGAGCCTATAGGGCGGATCGGCCCTGGGAGTTGTCCTTCATATTATCTTAGCAAAGGTCATTCTCAGTAACTGTGTTTTATTTTAGGCTTCCTGTACAGTAGGGTGACCAGACATCCCCTGTCTCAGGGGACAGTCCCCGGATTGAGGACACTGTCCCCGGACCAAGTCTGTCCCCCGGTTTTGTCCCCGGATTGGATTTGAACAGGGGCTGGGGTAATTTCAAAGACAGTCAGTGCAGAATAAAAAAAAAATCTGAATTGCACACCCCCTGCTCCGCCGCTCCAACTAGCTAAGTGTATATTGATTGGTTATAGCGTCTAGAAAATAAGGGATAGTTTTATGGCATTTTTATTTTTTATTTTTTTTATTATTAATGGCGGCGATCAGCGATTTTTATCGTGACTGCGACATTATGGCGGACACATCGGACACTTTTGACGCTATTTTACGACCATTGTCATTTATACAGCGATTGGTGCTATAAAAACGCACTGATTACTGTATAAATGACACCGTCAAGGAAGGAATTAACCACTAGGGGGCGAGGAAGGGGTTAAGTGTGTGCTAGGGAGTGATTCTAACTGTGGGGGGGCTGGGCTACCACTGACATGACAGAGATCACTGCTCCTGATGACAGGACACCTGTCACAAGGCAGAACAGGGAAATCCTGTAAAAAAAACATTTTATTACATTTTACTACTTACAGTCCGGCGTACGTCTGCAGCCTCAGTGGTGTCCTCCCGGCTTCTCCCGCGCTGTCTTCATGTCAAATCCCTGCTTCCCGCGCTCAGTTTGAAGCCTCCGCCGACGTATACCGAGCGCAGTACACTCGGGTATATTCGGCCAGGCTCGGCTTCTCACGCATAAACGTCACAGAGCGTGACTACGAGCGAAGCCGAGCCTGGCCGAATGTACCCGAGTGTACTGCGCACGGTATATGTCGGCGCAGGCATTCAAACACGGCGCGGGAAGCGGGTATCGGCGTATATCGTGCACCCACGATTTTGCCCTGATTTTCAGGGCAAAAAAGTGCGCTATATACGCCGATAAATACGGTAAGTGCGTGAGCCGGTCGGCAAGCGGTTTAGGATAAGAAATGTATGACTAACTATTGATTGTGTATTTGATCTTATGTTGTATGTCATTTGTAATTAAACTCACCTGCAGCAATTACCAGGTGCTGACAATCTAGAAATCACACCGACAACCAGTTATGGTAAAAAATTGACTCAACCTTTCTGTTGTGTGTCTCTGTGTGCCACACGGAGCATGGAGGAGAGAGAGAGAGCAGGAAAGAATTGTCTGGGGATAAAACTTATGGAAAAGTATGGACAATCCCAAGGTTACAAGTTCATCTCCAAGGATCTTAGGGCCAGATTCAGGTACAATTGCGCCCGTGTAATGTAAGCCGTTTACGTTACACCGCCGCAAGTTTTCAGTTTTAGTGCCTGATCCACAAAGCACTTACCTGGAAACTTGCGGCGGTGTATCGTAAACAGGTCCGGCGCAAGGCGGTCCAAATCGAATGGGCGGGTACCATTTAAATTAGGCGCGCTCCCGCGCCGGACCTACTGTGCATGCTCCGTTTCGAAATTCCCGCCGTGCTTTGCGCGAACTGACGTCATTTTTGCGATCGGCGGCGTGCGTAGCGTACTTCCGTATTCCCGGACGTCTTACGCAAACGACGTGAAATTTTAAATTTCGACGCGGGAACGACGGCCATACTTTATACAGCAATACGTTTGCTGTCTAAAGTTAAGGCACCCAAAACGACGACTAACTTTGCGACGGGAAACTAGACTAACGGCGATGTAGCAAACGCGAAAAACCGTCGTGGATCGCCGTAACTGCTAATTTGCATACCCGACGCTGGTTTACGACGCAAACACCCCCCAGCGGCGGCCGTGGTACTGCATCCTAAGATCCGACAGTGTAAAACAATTACACCTGTCGGATCTTAGGGCTATCTATGCGTAACTGATTCTATGAATCAGTCGCATAGATACTCTGAGAGATACGACGGCGTATCTGAGATACTCCGTCGTATCTCCGCTGTGAATCTGGGCCTTAATGTTCCTGTGTCCGCTGTGCCGCAACATTGTCAAGAAGTTTACAGCCCCTGGCACTGTAGCTCATCTCCCTGGAGGTGGACGGAAGAGAAAAATGTATCAAGAGAGTTTGCCAAATCCTACCTGAGGAAGCCCAAATCCTTGTGGTGGAATGTGCTGTGGACAGACGAAACAAAATTACAGCTTTTTGGTAAAGCCCATCATTCCACTGTTTTCAGAAAAATTCATTCGATCTTTAACCGCTTAAGGACCGCCCACGTAGATATACTGCAGCCCTCTTGCGCAAAATCACGTACCTGTACGTGAGTTCGTGCACGGGGGTCTGGGGTGCGCAAGCGCCGCCAGCAACCCATTCCCATTGTGACTGGATACAGCGGAATTTTTTAACATGACATTCAGCCGAGTTGTCAGAATGTTAATTGGCTGTTTTTTTTTTCAGTGCCGTACATACCGTATTTTCACCACGGCTTCCGGGTATGTAATGTGCAGGACTGGGCGTTCCTAATTGATTGACATCCTTCCGACCGGCGCATACAGCGCGTCACGCGTTGCCGAAAGAAGCCGGACTGCGAGTCGGCTCTTTACGGTGCCTGTGCACCGACATTCGGCTTCTTTCGGCAACTCGTGACGCACTGTATGCGCTGGTCGGAAGGATGTCAATCAATTAGGAACGCCCAGTCCCGCAGATTACATACCCGGAAGCGGCAGTGAAAATACGGTATGTACAGCACTGAAATAAAAAAAAAAACAGCCGATTAACATTCTGACAACTCGGCTGAATGTCATGTTAAAAAAAAAAAATTTGGGTGAACCCCCGCTTTAATTATAGTTTAGGGCTGTGCAAATTAACTTTTAATTAATCGATTAATCTTTAATTTTTTTGATCGATCAAAATCTTTTCGATCAATTAAAATTCTTTTGATTGGTACTCACCTCTCCGCCGGCTTCCGGGCCTTCAGGGAGTTCCGTCAGAGATCCAGAGATTCAGTAACGTCACGGACACCGGCGGGGCTTGCCGTGTCCATCTGAAGGCCTCCTTTGCTGTGCCTTCATATCTGCATGCCGGCGGGACCTTACTATCTAACACACGCAAGGGCTGTTACACTTCCCTCTATCACTTCCCTCTATCAACCTGGGATTCTACAACCATCCACTGGGAGTTGTGATCGTTCCCTTCACGTGACATCTACATGCCAACGGACTGATGTTAACCTCTCCTCATCTGGATTCAGCAGTGGTATCGCTGTACACATTTTTATACTAGTATCATACTTAGCTACATGTTTTTATGACTGATTTTGGTACCGTTTGATATTACTTGCACCATTTTTACAGTTTATGTAGCTACATCGATTTTATCTCCAGTGCAATATTTATTTTGTTACCTACTTGAAGGCTATAAAAGTTTTAATGCTATTCCCATCAAGCGCTGCCTTTGTGTGTTTTTTGTATCCTGCTATCCATTTTTCCAGTGGTTGGTAGCTGCACTGGGAACCGGCCTGCAAGGAGATCAGCTAAAAGTAGTTGGATCTGTATGTGCGTTATAATTAATCGAAATTAGTCGATTTAAAAAAAAAAACGATTAACCGAACAGAAACATTTTGATCAGTAACAGCCCTAAATTATAGGTAGTGGAATTTCCTTTCAAATTTGGCTGTTACGAATACAAATTCATCCAAAGTTACAAATTATCTGAAAAAACGAATGCCGCCTCAAAACGAAATTAACGAAAACCCGTTTAACGATTTTTTTCGAAAATTCGTAAATCCGAAAACTTGGAAATTCATAAATTGCAAATTTGAAAATCCGAAAACTTGAAAATTCGAAAATCTGAAATAATAACTAGCTATTCAATTACAGGCATTGGAATTTCCTTTCATATTTGGCTGTTAGTGAACGTTACGAATACGAATTTATCCAAAGTTACGAATAATCCAAAATAACGAATGCCGTATCTAAACGAATGGAACTTAACAAATTAATAATAATAATAAATAATAATAATAAAAATGTTTTATTATTATTATTATTTATTATTAATTTGTTCTGTTCCATTCGTTTAGATGCCACATTCGATAATATTTATATTAGTTAGTTATTATTATTATATTATAGATTATTATAGATATTATATTATAGATTATTATAGATATATTAGTTAGTTATTATTTCAAATTTACGAATTTTCGGGTTTTTGGATTTCGAATTTACGAATTTTCAAATATTCAAATTTTCAAATATTCAAATTTACGAATTTTCGGGTTTTTGGATTTCGAATTTACGAATTTTCAAATATTCAAATTTTCAAATAATAAAATTTACGAATATTCAAATTTACGAATCTTCAAATAATCAAATTTACGAATATTTAAATTTACAAATCTTCAAATTTACGGATTTTCAAATAATCAAATTTACGAAAATTCTGAAACATTTTTGGAATGGGTTTTCGTATTTGTTACATTCGCTAAAAGTCAAATTTGAAAAGAAAATTACCAAACCTATCATTTAATAGTTAATTATTATTAGTTAGTTAGTTATTCTTTAGAATTTTCAGACTTTCAGGTTTTGAAATTTTAACATTTACGGATTTTTTTGAATAACGAATGACCCGAAAAAAAAAAAAAAGCAAAAAAAAAACAAATGAAGCTCAGTGGCCCAGATTCAAGAAGCTATTGCGCCCGCGCAACCATAGGTTGCGCGGCGCAATAGCTGTTTTGCTCCCGCGCAGCGAATGCCCCTGATTCAGGAACATCGCTACGCGGACTGCAGCCTAGGATATGACAGACATAAGCCTCCTTATGCCTTCATATCTCAGGCTGCATTCTTGCGTTGGCCGCTAGGGGGCGCGGCCATTGTGATCGGCGTATAGTATGCAAATTGCATACTACCACCGATTCACAAAAGTTGCGCGGGCCCTGCGCACGCAAGGTACGGAGTTTCCGTACGGCGACTTTAGCGTAAGGCTGCTCCTACTCATAGTAGGCGCAGCCAATGCTAAAGTATAGCCGCCCTTACCGCTCGTGAAATTAAAATTTCACGTCATTTACGTAAGTGATTCGTGAATGCCGCTGGACGCCATTCACGTTCACTTAGAAGCAAATGATGTCCTTGCGACGTCATTTGCCACAATGCACGTCGGGAAAGTTTCCCGACGGAGCATGCGCTGTTCGCTCGGCGCGGGAGCGCGCCTAATTTAAATGATTCCTGCCCCCGGCGGGATCATTTACATTAGGCGCCCTTACGCAGGGCAAATTAGCATAGCGCCCGCGCAATTTACGGAGCTACTGCTCCGTGAATCGCGGGCAAATCGAAATATTTGCGCGGGCGCAGAGCAAAAATCGTTGCCCTTTGCCCACGCAAATATTGCGCGGTTCTACCTGAATCTGGGCCAGTGTCTACTACTCCATGTCTGCTCTGCAGAAAATTATTGTCTTCATTCTGCCACTAGATGGAGACAGAGGACAGTAGAATTAGTGATACCAACTTTACTGTAATTGTCTTTCAGACGTTGAATTTAAAGCAGAATGAAAGGATAAGTTCACTTTTAATTAGGGGAAAAAACTTAGTTTTGCAAGTAATTTTTTTTTATTATTATTATTAAATTATTAAAAATATATTTTTTTATACTAGGGGGATGATTGTGCTGTACTGTTACCCTAAATACAGGTGTAACTTGTATCATGCTACAAAGGTGAGCCTATCCTTTAAGCCTAAAGAACTTTTTTATTATATTGCAGCTTACCAGTTCTTAGATTTGGTGCTGCATTTGTTTTCTATTTTTAACATTTAACATTTTTAACATATATTTGTTTTGCCCAGGGTCCAAAAACCATTAAAGACGGCCCTGGTAAGCACCCCTGCCAGTGTTAAATGGTTTGTCTCAACACTCTTAACTGCTTGAGGACCGCCGCACGACGATATACGTCGACAAAATGGCACGGCTGGGCACAAGGGCATTCATGTACGTCCCCTTTGAGATCCCAGCCGTGGGTCGCGAGCGCGCCGCCTCCGTGACCGTCCCCGCGGGAACAGCGGACCCGATCGCCCCAGGTGTCCCGCGATCGGGTCACAGAGCTGAAGAACGGGGAGAGGTAAGTGTAAACAAACCTCTCCCCGTGCTTCCTAGTGTGGCTGTCACTGATCGCCTGTTCCCTGTCATAGGGAACGACGATCAGTGACGTCACACGCACAGCCACGCCCCCACACAGTAAGAATCACTCCCTTAGGGCACACTTAACCCCTACAGGTTAACCCCTTCACTGCCAGTGTCATTTTTACAGTAATCAGTGCATTTTTATAACAATGATCGCTGTAAAAATGACAATGGTCCCAAAAATGTGTCAAAAAGTGTCCGATATGTCCGCCATAATGTCGCAGTACCGATAGAAAATCGCTGATCGCCGCCATTACTAGAAAAAAAAAATATGAATAAAAATGCAATAAAACTATCCCCTATTTGGTGGACGCTATGGGCCAGATTCACAGAAGAAATACGCCGGAGTATCTGCTGATACCCCGGCATATTTTCAAATTTGCCGCGTCGTATCTTTATTTGTGATTCACAAACAAGATACGACGGCATTTGGCTAAGATCCGACAGGCTTACGGCTTCGTACGCCTTCGGATCTTAGGCTGCAATACTTCGGCCGCCGCTGGGTGGAGTTCGCGTAGTTTTCCAGTGTCGGGTATCCAAATTAGCTTTTACGGCGATCCACGAAGGTACGCGCGTTCCAAGTCGTCGCTAGTCGGTTTTTCCCCTCGCAAAGATAAGCCTGCTTTTACATGGCTTAAATTTAGATGAGCCATGTTAAAGTATGGCCGTCGTTCCTGCGTCGAATTTCAATTTTTTTTGCGTAAGACGTCCGGGAATACGAAAGTACGTTATGCACGTCGCCGTTCAAAAAAATGACGTAACTTCGTGCAAAGCACGGCGGGGAATTTCAAAACGTAGCATGCGCAGTACGTCCGGCGCGGGAGCGCGCCTAATTTAAATGGTACACGCCCCATTTGAATTAGGCGGGCTTGCGCCGGACGGCTTTACGTTACACCGCCGTAAGTTTACACGCAAGTGCTTGGTGAATCAGGCACTTGCGCTGAAAACTTGCGGCGGTGTAACGTAAAGACGATACGTTACGCTGCCGCAAGTGTAACTGAATCTGGCCCTATAACTTTTGCGCAAACCAATCAATAAACGTTTTTTATATTTTTTTACCAAAAATATGTGGAAGAATACGTATCGGCCTAAACTGAGGAAAAAAGTGTTGTTTTTTTTATATCTTTTTCGGGGATATTTATTATAGCAAATATTGTTTTTTTTTTTTCAAAATTGTTGCTCTATTTTTGTTTATAGCGCAAAAGATAAAAATCGCAGAGATGATCAAATACCACCAAAAGAAAGCTCTATTTGTGGGGGAAAAAAGTGACACCAATTTTGTTTGGGAGTCACGTCGCACAACCGCGCAATTGTCAGTTAAAGCGACGCAGTGCCGAATCCCAAAAAGGGGCCAGGTCCTTTACCTGCATAATGGTCCGGGGCTTAAGTGGTTAACTGATAAATTTTTAGGAGAGCTTGTTCTGTTGAAAAAAAAAGCCCCCCTGTCCCCCACCGCCCCCCGCCCGGTGTTTTCTGCTGGTTTTCATCCCAGCGAGGGGATTTGTGGGAGTTTTTATTTCAGAATAACAAGTTGAGTGAATTATGCAACGATGAGATTTGATGATGCGATGAATCATGTGAGCGGGAATATCCGAGACACCGTTCCCTGGTATGTCTTCTTTGCCAGATTCAGGTATAGTTACGCCGGCGTATCAGTAGATACGGCGTCGTAACTCTGAATCCACGCCGTCCTACATTTAAGCGTATGCTCAAACTGAGATACGCTTAAATGTTGCTAAGATACGAGCGGCGTAAGTCTTCCTACGCCGTTGTATCTTAGCTGTCTATTTACGCTGGCCGCTAGGGGCGTGTACGCTGATTTACGCCTAGAATGTGTAAATCAGCAAGATACGCCTATTCACGAACGTACGTACGCTCGCCCGTTTACGTAAGTTACGCCGTTTACGTAAGGCGTTTTCAGGCGTAAAGATAAACCACCAAAAAGATGGCGCAGCCAATGTTAAGTATGGACGTCGGGACCGCCGTCGAATTTCACCTCGTTTGCGTCGTTTGCGTAAGTCGATTCAGAATAGGGCTGGGCGTAGGTTACGTTCACGTCGAAAGCATTGACTATTTGCGACGTGATTTGGAGCATGCGCACTGGGATACGTGGGGTCATGCTTTATTTACATAAAACACGCCCACCTCTTCACAATTTGAATTAGGCGCACTTACGCCGGCACATTTACGCTACGCCGCCGTAACTTAGGACGCAAGTGCTTTGTGAATACAGCACTTGCCTCTCTAACTTGCGGCGGCGTAACGTAAATTACATACGCTACGCCCGCACAACTTTAAGCCGCCGTACGTGAATCTGGCCATCTGTCTTTTTCTTTTAAACCTACATGGAATGTCCATCCGTGACGCCATTCCAATATTGATACGTTTTGAAATATTAGAAAGATCTACAGTTGTGCTCATAAGTTTACACACCCCTGGCAGAATTTATGATTTCTTGGCCATTTCTCAGAGAACATAAATGATAGCACAAAAACGTTTCTCTCAGTCATGGTTAGTGTTTGGCTAGGTAGCACTGTGGGCACTGGCAGGCGGCACTATTGTGCACTGGCAGGTGGCACAGAAGAGCTGGCGGCTGCTCTCCGTTATCAAGACCAATGTCCCTCTGACAGCCACCGGTGATTGGCTGATAGCGCGAGGAGAAAAAATAGTCGATTACCGTCTCTGTTGGCTGACAGCTGATCACGTGGTAAGGGGTTCGGGATCTACCCCTTACTCTGATCTGTGATCAGCGAGTCTCATTGACTTGCTGATTACAGAGAGCGCCGCAGGGGGTGCGAGGAGAAAAAATAGTCGATTACCATCTCTGTTGGCTGACAGCTGATCACGTGGTAAGGGGAACACTCAGTTTCCCAGCAGACACTGTGTTCAGTGTTCCGCCTATCACGGACGCCGTGATAGATGAGAGGACGAGAGGGCATCTGTGATAGGCGGAACACTGAACACAGTGTCTGCTGGGAAACTGAGTGTTCCGCCTATCACGGAATAGGACATGGAGGAGCGCGACTTTTTAACACTGCCCGGCCGCCGTCTGAATCTGCATCTCATGGACTCAGGTACACGACAAAGTGATTCTGCAATAGGCACAGTGAATTCAAGCTGCAACGGGCATGGTGAGGTCAGGCTGCAATGGGCACAGTGAGGCGTGCAAATGGGCACAGTGAGGCTGCAATGGGCACAGTGAGGCGTGCAAATGGGCATAGTGAGGCTGCAATGGGCACAGTGAGGCATGCAAATGGGCACAGTGAGGCTGCAATTGGCACAGTGAGGCGTGCAAATGGGTACAGTGAGGTCAGGCTGCAATGGGCACGGTGAGGTCAGGCTGCAATGGGCACGGTGAGGTCAGGCTGCAATGGGCACAGTGAGGCTGCAATGGGCACAGTGATATGTGCAAATGGGCACAGTGAGGCTGCAATGGGCACAGTGAGGCTGCAATGGGCACAGTGAGGTCAGGCTGCAATGGGCACAGTGAAGCTGCAATGGACACAGTGAGGCTGCAATGGGCACAGTGAGGCTGCAATGGGCACAGTGAGGCTGCAATGGGCACAGTGAGGTCAGGCTGCAATGGGCACAGTGAGGCTGCAAATGAGAATTGTTGACCCTCTTTTCTACTTACAGTAGCTGCTGCATTCTCACTCTAGGCTTATACTCGAGTCAATACGTTTTCCCATTTTTTTGTGGTAAAACTAGGTGCCTCGATTTATACTCAGGTCAGCTTATACTCGAGTATATACGGTATGTATAAAATAATATGCAGGTGGTTGGAGGGAAGCTTCAGAATGACAAAGATGTTTGTATTACAAATTATGGGCCAGATTCAGGTAGGAGATACGCCGTCGTATCTCTGAGTGTGCGGCGTCGTATCTATGCGCCTGATTCTTAGAATCAGTTACGCATAGATTTGACTAAGATCCGACCAGCATAAGTCTCTTACGCCGTCGTATCTTAGTTGCAATTTTACGCTGGCCGCTAGGTGGCGCTTCCTTATATTTACGCGTCAAATATGCAAATTAGGTAGATGCGCCAATTCAGAAACGTACGTTTGCCCGGCGCATTTTTTTATGTTGTTTACGTTGGGCTTTTTCCGGCGTATAGTTACCCCTGCTATAGGAGGCGCAGCCAATGTTAAGTATGGACGTCAGGGCCGCGTCAAATTTTTCACGTTTTACGTAGTTTGTATAAGTCGTTCGCGAATAGGGCTGTACGTAAGTTACGTTCACGTCGAAAGCATTGACATTTTGTGGCGTAATTTGGAGCATAAGCACTTGGAAACGTTCATGGACGGCGCATGCGCCGTTCGTAAGAAACGTCAATTACGTGGGGTCACAAGTAATTTAAATAAAACACGCCCACATCATCCACATTTGAATTAGGCCCGCCCATATACGCTACGCCGCCGTAACTTCGGGCGTAAGATCTTTCAGAATACACTACTCGCCTGACTGAGTTACGGCAGCGTAGCGCATATGAGATGCGCTACACCCGCAGAAAGATACGCTAATCTTTCTGAATCTGGCCCATTGTGAGCAGACGGCAGTTCCTCTTTGAGTTGAGAAAGTTGCAAAAGAAAGAAAGAGGATTTTTTTCAGTAACGTGACATCTTCCGGATTGACTCATTAGAAGTGTGAATTTAATGACAGATCCACGCCACATCTACAATCACGTTCTTTGAAAGACCGCCAACAAGGTTCATCCGCCAAGATTTTATACCGACTTCTGTGAACGTTTAATATAAAAAGTTGCAATAAAATTAGAAGTCGTAACGAGGGATGGCGTATTAATTAGGCTGCCTATAGGAACCCGTCATCTTGGCAGCTGTCATATTTGGCGATAAACCTCCTGCCGACCTCGTAACACATACATGATGTAAATGAAGAACGCTCTGTTAATAGTTTATTTTATTTTTTATTTATTTTTTAAACAGAGATGATTAATAGTTTATTTTTAACAAGTGACAAAATGGAAAGTAAATGGGCAGAAGAGAAATCCAAATCAATATTTGGTGTGACCGCCCTTTGCCTTCAGTTCTTCTAGGTAGACTTGCACACAGTGGGCCGGAGTCAGATACATTGGAGTATCTTTCGGCGGGGCATAACGTATCTCAGATACGTTACGCCACCGTAAATTAGGGCGCAGGTTCCGTATTCAGAAAGAACTTGCGCCCTAAGTTAGGGCGGCGTAACGTATGTGGTCCGGCTTAAGCCCGTCTAATTCAAATGTGGATGATGTGGGCGTGTTTTATTTAAATTCACTGTGACCCCGCGTGTTTGACGTATTTTACGTTCTTGAAAAAAATCCCAGTGCGCATGCTCGAAATTACGCAGCAAATCGTCAATGCTTTAGACGTGAACGTAACTTACGTACAGCCCTATTCGCGAACGACTTACGCAAACGACTTAAATTTTTCAAAATTCGACGTGGGAACGACGCCCATACTTAACATAGGATACCCCTGATATAGCAGGGGTAACTTTACGCCGGAAAAAGCCTAACGTAAACAACGTAAAAAAAAATGCGCCGGGCGGACGTACGTTTCTGAATCGGCGTATCTCCTCATTTGCATATTTTAAAAAAAACAAAACGCCACCTAGCGGCCGGCCTGGAATTGCAGCCTAAGATTACAGTTACACCTGTCGGATCTTAGGAATATCTATGCGTAACTGATTCTCTGAATCAGTCGCATAGGTACGACCGGCAGAACTCAGAGATACAACGGCATATCAGGAGATACGCCGTCGTATCTCTTTGTGAATCTGGCCCTTTGTGTCTACATGTCATCCCAGACAGACTCCATGATGATGAGATCAGGGCTCAGTGGTGGCTAAACCATCAATTCCAGGGCTCCTTGGAAAATATTGATTTTATCAACACAGAGTGGCTACCTCTAGAATAGACAGTGCCGCGTCCTAACAATTTGGAACAACAAAATGGAATTAGAGGGCTTGGACTTTGTAGGCACAACCAAACAGGCTATAGATATAAAAAATATTTTATTATAAAGAATATGTTAAAAGTAGACATGCCTAAAAATTCGTTTTGTTTTTCGTTTCATTCGTTTTTCTTTGCTTTTTTCGGAAATTCGAAAGTTCGGAATTTTGAAATTCGGAAATTCAACGTTCAAATTTCCCATTTTCGAATTTTAGATTTTCGAATATTGCAATTTCGAATCTCGAATTTTCGAAATTTCCAATTTTTGAATTTCCGAAATGCCGAATTTTATAATTTTCCGAATTTCCAAAAATTTGGATATTCGAATATTCTCAGAAAATTCGGAAATTTAAAAATTCGGAAATTTCGAAATGAACTAATTTGTCAAAATTTGTTAAAAAACTTATTTGGAACTAAACAAATTGCACATGTCTAGTTAAAAGCACCCACATTGAGAAGTCAGTTAAGCCCTGTACACACGCTCATTTTTCTCGACGGTAAAAAGTCCACAGAGAAAACCGAGGGGAAAGCCTTGAACCCGGCAGGAAAACTGCCATGAAGCTTTGGCTGGGAATCCCGGCCGTGTGTATGCTCCATCGGCATTGCCTCGCAATGTTTCCCATAGGAAAGTAGTAGATCTGGCGGAAGAAAAATGCCGGGAATCCCGACGGGAAGAGCAGGTTCTCTATTTTTGGTAGGACACTGTTGGAGGTTGGAGGCACCATGGATGGTTGAAAGCTCTGCAGCAGGCTGGGAGACACTGTGGGAGGTTGGGTGAGCATTGTGAGACACTATTGGAGGTTAAGGGCAATATGGAAAGCTGGAGGCTCTGCCTCCAGCTCTACACTTTGAGAGGCTTGACAGCTCTGTGGGAGCATTGTGGAACACTGTTGGAGTTTGGGGGCACTATGGAGGGCTGGAGGCTCTGCAGCAGACTGGGAGGCACTGTGGTTTTAGGAGGATGGGTGGCACTGTGGGACACTGTTGGAACTTGGGGGAACTATGAAGGACTGGAGGCTTTACAGCAGGCTGGAGGGCACCGTGGGAGGCTGGGTGGCGCTGTGGGATGTTAGGTGAGC
Organism: Rana temporaria; assembly: GCF_905171775.1. Lineage (NCBI taxonomy): Eukaryota > Metazoa > Chordata > Amphibia > Anura > Ranidae > Rana > Rana temporaria. The sequence continues at coordinate 16,971,590 of NC_053493.1, forward strand.
ATTGTAGGGCGCTATTAGAGGTTGGGGGCTCAATGGAGTGTGGGAGGCTCTGCAGCTAGCTGGCAGGCACTGTGGGAGGTTGGACGGCACTGTGGGAGGTTGGGTGAGCATTGTGAGATACTATTGAAGGCTAAGGACACTATGGAGGGCTGGAGGCGAGGCTCTCTGGAGGAGAGGCTCTGCAGCAGGCTAGGGGCAATGTGAGAGGCATAGCAGCACTGTGGGGACATTGTGGAAAGTTGGGGGCACTATGGGGGGCTGGAAGGTCTGCAGCAGGCTGGGGGACACTGTGACTGTGGGAGGCTGGTTGGCACTGTTGGAGGTTGTAGGCACAAAGGAAGGTTGGTGGCTCTGCAGCAGGCTGGGGGACACTGTGACTGTGGGAGGCTGGGTGGCACTGTTGGAAGTCGTAGGCACAAAGGAAGGTTGGTGGCTCTGCAGTAGGCTGGGCATGGGGGGTGCTGGGCAGCACTGTGGAGGCTGAGGGCTCTCAGGTGGCCTGGGGCAATGTGGGCCACTATGGGAGGTTTGGGGGCTCTACAAGAGCTGGAAGTCACTATGTGAAGTTAAGGGTTCTCCAGATAACTGGAGACCTGGGAGAAGGAAGACCGCAACCCAGCAGTAGGCCAAGACCCATGGTTGAGAACCACACACACTTCTAAAAAAGTCCACATTTTATCAAACAAATTTTACACAAGCACTCAATGAGTGAAACTGAAATTTTCTGATGTGGCAAAATCTCTCCAACAATGAATTTGATAATTTTGTGTCAAAATCAGTTTTGCAGAATTCCGTCCCCTCGTCCTTAGTGACGTGTTACCAGAACAGCTGCCCGGCTTGTGTCTTGGGACAGACGGACTCACGACTCGCCTTGCGCAGATTCAGGGACACACCCGGTTCCATCCTGGACGGACGCCTGCGATGGCAACAAGAGGAGAACAATAGACGGTTACATAAACCGCTGTCTGTGGGAACTTTTACCTACATACTTCTGATGGTTTTTGGCACACTTGTCCGGTGTCTCTGAATTCCAGAGCAGTCCCACATTTCAGAGACTTGTTTTTACTCTTTGTTTTCTCAAAGCTCACCGAAGGCGCCATATAATTCAATCAATATAGATCAATATACAGTTAGTGGATCGGGTATTCAGAGGGAATAATTCGCTCTCACTCTCTCAAGCATACCTTGGAAGAAAATCCCCTTTTTAAAAATGCAGTTTGAATTTACGAATTTACGAATGTAAATGGACAGTAGCAAAATACTGCACTATGGCCACTAGATGGAGCTGAGGAACATTGGAAAAACAGATTTTTCAATGAGATACAATGTGACAATTCTAAAGAACACTTGAGAGAATTCTTAAAGCGTTAGTAAACCCACATATTTATTTTTTTAAACCTGTAAGGAAAAATGCATAATGAGCTAGTATGCATGGCATACTAGCTCATTAACCACTTAACCCCCGGACCATATTGCTGGTTAAAGACCAGAGCACTTTTTGCGATTCGGCACTGCGTCGCTTTAACTGACAATTGCGCGGTCGTGCGACGTGGCTCCCAAACAATTGCGGCTATAATGAATTGTCAGGTCCCGGCAATACAGATAAAAGTCATTGAAAAAAAAACAGCATTGGTCCCCCCCCCCCCCCCCCAGTCCATTACCAGGCCCTTGGGGTCTGGTATGAATATTAAGGGGAACCCCGAACCAAAAAAAAAAAAAAGCGTGGGTTCCCCCCCAAATTCCATATCAGGCCCTTCAGGTCTGGTATGGATATTAAGGGGAACCCTGCGCCATTTTTTTAAAAAATGGCGTGGGGTTCCCCCCAAGATTTCATACCAGACCCTTATCCGAGCACGCAACCTGGCAGGCCGCAGGAAAAGAGGGGGGGACGAGAGAGTGCCCCCCCCCCTCCTGGACCAAACCAGGCCTCATGCCCTCAACATGAGGAGGATGTGGTGTAATGGGGATGCAGATGGTATTGAATAAGGAGTATTGGTGTGAAATAATGGTGTGCAAAATGTGGAGTATGGGGGATGCAGGGCATGCAGAGTGTGGTTAATGGGGAAGGCATGGGGGTGCAGAATGTGGGGTAATGGGGGGATACAGGGGGTGCAGAATAGGGGGTAATGGGGGATTGCAGGGGGTGAAGAATAGGGGGTAATGGGGGGATACAGGGGGTGCAGAATGGCGGGTAATGGGGGATGCAGGGGGTGAAGAATGGCGGGTAATGGGGGCATACAGGGGGTGCAGAATGGCGGGTAATGGGGGATGCAGGGGGTGCAGAATGTGGGGTAATGGGGGGATACAGGGGGTGCAGAATGGCGGGTAATGGGGGATGCAGGGGGTGAAGAATGGCGGGTAATGGGGGGATACAGGGGGTGCAGAATGGCGGGTAATGGGGGGATACAGGGGGTGCAGAATGGGGGGTAATGGGGGATTGCAGGGGGTGCAGAATGTGGGGTAATGGGGGGATACAGGGGGTGCAGAATGGCGGGTAATGGGGGATGCAGGGGGTGAAGAATGGCGGGTAATAGGGGGATACAGGGGGTGCAGAATGGCGGGTAATTGGGGATGCAGGGGGTAAAGAATGGGGATAATGGGGGGATGCAGGGGGTGCAGAATGGGGGGTAATGGGGGATGCAGGGGGTAAAGAATGGGGGGATGCAGAAGGTGCAGAATGGCGGGTAATGGGGGATGCAGGGGGTGAAGAATGGGGGGTAATGGGGGGATGCAGGGGGTGCAGAATGGGGGGTAATGGGGGATGCAGGGGGGGAAGAATGGGGGGATACAGGGGGTGCAGCATGGCGGGTAATGGGGGATGTAGGGGGTGAAGAATGGGGGGTAATTGGGGATGCAGGGGGTAAAGAATGGGGGTAATGGGGGAATGCAGGGGGTGAAGAATGTGGGGTAATGGGGGATGCAGGGGGGGAAGAATGGGGGGATACAGGGGGTGCAGAATGGTGGGTAATGGGGGATGTAGGGGGTGAAGAATGGGGGGTAATTGGGGATGCAGGGGGTAAAGAATGGGGGGTAATGGGGGGATGCAGGGCAAGCTGAGCTGTGTAACTCTCAGGGCTGGATGGACAGATATACTGTACAATACCTTTGGCAGGTAAAGCAGCCCCCATGTATTAGGCTGTTTGCCTGAACTTTTAATACAGCTATTGTAGATATCAGGATTTGTCTGTATATTTATCTTCTGCACAAAAGTGCTGGGAGAGGAAGAGACAGCAATGTGATGATGCAAACAGAGCCATGTGATGAACCATTGGGTGGGGGGGGGGGGGGATGCTGTTTCAGCATCCAATCAACAAGCAGCGCAGTGACCTTCGCTTTACAGCTACTCTGTGTTGGAAAGAAGTGGGGTCACCCCCCTGTCCATCTGGCTGCGCTGTCTGGCAGGGATGTTGGGGTGAAGACATTGGCTGAACAGAATCACACATAGTTTGGCAGGTAAGAGAGTTCACATCCAGTATTTTAGCGATGTGTTTGGCCGTGTGCCTGGATCCGCGGGACACTGCCGCCAACTCTGGATTAGTAGCTCTTTTACAGAAATCAGTTTTGTGTTTAGTAAGTTTTAATGATGTGGACATTTCCATTCATTGTCTGGCAAAGTCAAGTCCAGTGTCTCTGTCCACACCTGCTGGTATCAGATCCATGATATTCTCCACTAGGAGACCACACAGTGCAGGTCAGGGACAGCGACAGATAGACGGTACATGTGTTGTCTCTCTCACATATTTGATTTACTTACAAGTATATGACCTCTGACCTCTGCAGTTTTGCCAACCTACCAGATTGAAATTTACTGACACGACACCCGAAATTTACTGGCTCAGCCACGTTTTTACTGGCATTTCACAAAAGTTACTAAATTAAATTTTTAGGTGCAAATTTCAGTATTTAGGCTACAAACAAGTACGCTAGGCAAATAGCAATGGGCTAGATTCAGTAAGGGCAGCGTATCTTTGTGCGGGCGTAGCGTATGTTATTTACGCTACGCCTCCGCAACTTAGACGGGCAAGTGCAGTATTCACAAAGCACTTGCTCCGTAAGTTGCGGTGGCGTAGCGTAAATGAGGCCGGCGTAAGCCCGCCTAATTCAAATGTGGAAGGGGGGTGGCGTGTTTTATGTTAATGTATGATGACCTGACGTGATTGACGTTTTTTACGAAAGGCGCATGCGCCGTCCATGTACATATCCCAGTGTGCATTGCTCCCAAGTACGCCGCAACGACGTATTGGTTTCGAAGTGAACGTAAATTACGTCCAGCCCTATTCGCGAACGACTTACGCAAACAACGTAAAAAATTCTAAAATCGAAGCGGGAACAACGTCCATACTTAACATTGCGTGCGCCTCATAGAAGCAGGAGCAACGTTACGCCGAAAAAGCCTTACGCAAACGACGTAAAAAAATATCGCCGGGCGCACGTACGCTTGTGAATCGGCGTATCTAGGTCATTTGCATATTCTACGCCGAAAACTACGGAAGCGCCACCTAATTCAAATGGGTTGGGGGGGGCGTGTTTCATGTTAATGAGGCTTGACCTTACGTTTTTGACGTTTTTTGTCACTGCGCAGGCGCCGGGCGACTACATTTCCCAGTGTGCATTGCGGCTAAGTACGCCGTACGGGCCTATTGATTTTGACGTGGACGTAAACGACATAAATCCCGATTCGCGGACGACTTACGGAAACGACGTAATAATTTCGAATTTCGCGGCGGGAACGGCGGCCATACTTAACATTACTATTCCACTAGAGCCTAGCACTAACTTTACGCGGCCTATCTCTTACGTAAACGGCGTAAAAGTACTGCGTCGGCCTGGCGTTCGTTCGTGAATCGGCGTATCCCCTCATTTACATAATCTACGCAGGCCGCAATGGAAGCACCATCTAGCGGCCATCAGAAACATTGCAATCTAAGATAGGACGGCGCAAGCCGTCGTATCTTAGATATGTTTAAGTGTATCTCTGTTAGAGAATACACTTAAACATAGGTCGGCTTAGATTCAGAGTTAGGTCGGCTTATCTGTAGATAAGCCGGCCTAACTCTTTCTGAATCTACCTATAGATGTGCAAAGCTGGTAGAGACATCTCCAAAAAGACTGGCAGCTGTAATTGCAGAGAAAGGCGGTTCTACAAAGTATTGACTCCGGGGGGCGCCATACAAATGCACCCCCCACACTTTTCACATATTTATTTGTAAAAATTAAAATGTAAACCATTTATCATTTTCCTTCCATTATGTGCCACTTTGTGTTGGTCTATCACATAAAATCTCAATAAAATCCATTTACGTTTTTGGTTGTAACATGACAACATGTGGAAAATTTCAAGGGGTATGAATACTTTTTCAAGGCACTGCATATAATTTCATTCGGCTAGATCTATGGTGGTCAAGCATTGGCCACAAACCCAATGGGCTAGATCCAGAGAGAATTTACGCCGGCGTATCTATAGATACGCCGCGTAAATTCAAATCTGCGCCGGCGTATCTTTCTTCTGTATTCAGACAGCAAGATACGCCGAAATTAGGCTAAGATCCGACTGGCGTAAGTCTCTTACGCCGGCGTATCTTAGGGTGCATATTTACGCTGGCCGCTAGGTGGCGCTTCCGTCGTTTTCGGCGTAGAATATGCAAATGACCTAGATACGCCGATTCACAAACGTACGTATGCCCGGCGCTATTTTGTTACGTCGTTTACGTTAGGCTTTTTCGGCGTAAGGTTGCTCCTGCTATTATGAGGTGTACGCAATGTTAAGTATGGACGTCGTTCCCGCGTCGAATTTTGAATTTTTTACGTCGTTTGCGTAAGTCGTTCACTAATAGGGCAGGACGTAATTTACGTTCACGTCGAAAGCAATGACGAATTGTCGGCGGAATTTTCGAGCATGCGCACTGGGATTTTTTCACGAACGGCGCATGCGACGTTCATAAAAAACGTAAAATACGCGGGGTCACCGTTAATTTGAATAAAACACGCCCACACCATCCCCATTTGAATTAGGCGGGCTTACGCCGGCCCACATACGTTACGCCGCCGTAACTTAGGGCGCAAGTTCTTTATGAATACGGAACTTGCGCCCTAATTTACGGCGGCGTAACGTACCTGAATCTAGCCCAATGGCTTGTGTTATCTTGGAGCATCTGATGTGCTTAATTCCTCTTATCCCGGCACAAAATCCCGTGGCCCAGATTCAAGAAGCAATTGCGCCTGTGTAACCATAGTTACGCAGTGCAATTGCTTACTTGCCCCGGCGTAACGAGTTCTCCTGATTCAGAGAGCTCGTTACGCCGACTGCAGCCTAAGATATGCGTGGCATAAGGCTCTTATGCCCTCATATCTTAGGCTGCATTCTTACGTTGGCAGCTAGGTGGCGTTCCAGTTGTGGTCAGCGTATAGTATGCAAATTGCATACTAACACCGATTCAGAACGTTACGCGAGCCCTGCGTACGCAGTTTACGTCGTTTGCGTACGTCGGGTTTCGCGTAAGGCTGCACTTGCTAAAAGCAGGGGCAGCCAATGCTAGGGATACCTGTCGTTCCCGCGTCGCGAGGTTTGAAATTTACGTAGTTTGCGTAAGTGAATCGTGAATGGCGCTGGACGCCATTCACGTTCACTTTGAAGCAAATGACGTCCTTGCGACGTCATTTACCGCAATGCACGTCGGGAAAGTTTCCCGACGGAGCATGCGCTCTACGCTCGGCGCGGGAACGCGCCTAATTTAAATGATTCCCGCCCCCTACGGGATCATTTACATTAGGCGCCCTTACGCAGGGCATTTTTGAAGAGCGCCCACGCAAATTACGTGGCTACTGCTTCATGAATGAAGCGTAGCGCAAATAATTTGCGTAGGTGCAGAGTAAAAAGGGTACACTGCGCCTCCGTAAGGAGCGTGCAGCTGTACCTGAATCTACCCCAGTGATGTTTATGTAACTTTCCCTTATAAAGTGTTTAAAAAGATAAAGCGCAGCTTGCACAGTGTTGGGTGGTTGTTTTCTTAGGCGTAAAGTCTTTCCTCGCTCTTCTAAATAGACATTATTTATTGTTTCAAGATCAAATGTGAATCATATCTCGGGAGTCGGGATTTATTCTTCGATTTATTAAAGATAAAATTCTTTTACGAAAATTCCTGGCCAATTTATTTCGTAAGTGGGATTTTCTCGCCGTTATTTTTGGATCTGACGTTTTCTCGGTACGGTTGCGCTGGATTTCCTGTTCCCATCTTTCAAGTTGATGAGACGAGAGGAGTAGAGAGAACTCTTCTCACACCATGTTCTGTAAATGAAAGGCATATGGCGAGGGAGAGCCTCACCCTCTAGTAATGTGTGAAGAGTCACCTCGGGCGCCTTATACCCGCAAAGGCTCTTTATATTCCCATTTAGGTTAAGGGTGTAATTACCGCCTTTATTTTGTGCTGGAATCCTAATTTGTTAATTATGTCCTAATTACATGTGTACCTTTATGTGCACAAACCATGATTGTTTAATTGTGCCTTCATTTTATATCAAACAATTTCAAGGATTAAATAAATCAGCATATAATCATAATGACTTGAGAGGTTCGGGGATGACTGTCACACAAATGTGGATGTGTCCCGATTAACGCAAGCAGATTTTAACCACTTAAGCCCCGGACCGTATTGCTGCCTAAAGACCCAAGGGGTTTTTACAGTTCGGGACTGCGTCGCTTTAACAGACAATTGCGCGGTCGTGCGACGTGGCTCCCAAACAAAATTGGCGTCCTTTTTTCCCCATAAATAGAGCTTTCTTTTGGTGATATTTGATCACCTCTGCGGTTTTTATTTTTTGCGCTATAAACAAAAATAGAGCGACAATTTTGAAAAAAATGCAATATTTTTTACTTTTTGCTTTAATAAATATCCCCCAAAAACATATATAAAAAAAAAAATTTTCCTCAGTTTAGGCCGATACGTATTCTTCTACCTATTTTTGGTAAAAAAAATCGCAATAATCGTTTATCGGTTGGTTTGCGCAAAATTTATAGCGTTTTCAAAATAGGGGATAGTTTTTTTGCATTTTTATTTGTTTTATTTTTTTTACTACTAATGGCGGCGATCAGCGATTTTTTTTTGTGACTGCGACATTATGGTGGACACTTCGGACAATTTTGACACATTTTTGGGACAATTGTCATTTTCACAGCAAAAAATGCATTTAAATTGCATTGTTTATTGTGAAAATGACAGTTGCAGTTTGGGAGTTAACCACAGGGGGCGCTGTAGGAGTTAGGGTTTACTTTGTATGTGTTTACTAGTGTAGGGGGGTGTGGCTGTAGGACTGACGTCATCGATCGAGTCTTCCCTATAAAGGGAATGACGCGATCGATGCGCCGACACAGTGAAGCACGGGGAAGCCGCGCCGTCGTCCCGGATCGCTCCCCGAGCGGACCCGACCTCCGCATGTACCGGGGGGGTCCCGATCGGACCCCCCACCCACGTCTAGCAGAGGACGTACAGGTACGTACATGTGCCTGTCCGTGCCATTCTGCTGACGTAAATGTACATGAGGAGGTCGGGAAGTGGTTAAAGGATAACTCCACTGCAATTTTTTTTATAAAAACATAGGCCCAGATTCTCAACCGAGATACGACGGATCTTAGAATCAGTTACGCATAGATATCCATTAGATCCGACAGGCGCAAGTCTTATTCTTGGAACGCACGGGGGGTGCGTCCCTTGGATAAGACTGACGGCCGCCTCAGCCAATCAGGTTTCTCGATTCTGGTTATCGGTAACCTGATTGGCTGAAGCGTCACCAAGGCGGGAAGGAGTAAGGTAAGTGCATTTTACAGGGCACAGCGGCGACAATGGGCACAGAGGCATCAATGGGCACAGTGGCGACAAAGGGCACAGTGGCATCAATGGGCACAGTGGCATCAATGGGCACAGTGGCAACAAAGGGCACAGTGGTGACAATGGGCACAGTGGCAACAATTAAAGGGCACAGTGACATGCACAGTGGCAACAATGGGCACAGTGGCGACATCTAAAGGGCACAGTGGCGACAATTGGCACAGTGGCGACAATTGAGGGGCACAGTGGCTGCGTTTGATGGCATGGCACAGTGGTGACAATTGATGACACAGTGGTTGCGTTTGATGGCATGGCACAGTGACTGCGTTTGATGGCATGGCACAGTGATTGCGTTTGATGGCATGGCACAGTGGTGCGAATTGATGTCACAGTGGCTGCGTTTGATGGCATGGCACAGTGGTGACAATTGATGGCACAGTGGCTGCGTTGCATGGCACAGTGGTGACAATTGATGGCACAGTGGCTGCATTTGATGGGCACAGTGAGGCTTCCATTGTTTTTTTTTTTTCGTTTGCACCCCCCAAAAAAAATTTGAGCACCAGCCGCCACTCTTTCTTTCTTTCTTTCTTTCCTTCTTTCCTTCTTTCTTTCTTTCTTTCTTTCTTTCTTTCTTTCTTTCTTTCTTTCTTTCTTTCTTTCTTTCTTTCTTTCTTTCTTTCTTTCTTTCTTTCTTTCTTTCTTTCTTTCCTTCTTCCTCCGCCCTCCTTTATTTTTCCCATTATGAGAGTGAGCGGGACCTCATGTCTAAGGTCTCACAAAGCCTAGAGCCGCCTCTGATGCATAGGATGCATTATGGTGAAAAAACACAAAGGTTTACAACCCCTTTAACGCCTGTATTTTCTGCTCCATCTAGTGGTCAAAATATGGTATCGCTTTCTGAACGTGAGAAAACACTACCACATTTTGGCCACTAGATGGATCCGAAGAAGCAGGCGGTTATCTCCTACAAAAATTATGATGACATTTGGTTCAGTTTACATACCGTATACACTCGAGTATAAGCCAAGTTTTTCAGCACATTTTTTTGTGCTGAAAATGCCCCCCTCGGCTTATACTCGAGTCACCTTTTTGTGCCTGATCTCCCGGATTTTGGAGACCTGGTACCGGCTGGCTGTATGTCTCCTGGACCCCAATCTTGGCACACATGTAGCCCCGCTCTTCCTTTACGAGTGTGCAAAGTTTGTTGTCCGGGGGACCTACGGCGGGGGAGCACCAATTTTTCAAACCAGGCACCCCTTCCATAGACTCCCATGTTAAACGGTAATTTCTCCGGTAACTTTGCGGACCCTGTACCGGCCGGTCGTAGGTCCCCTGGACCCGGAACTTGGCACACATGTAGCCCCATTTCTTTTCTACAAGCGTCAGTCTAGTCATGGACACAGTGAGGCATGGGCACAGTGAGGCATGGACACAGTGAGGCATGGGCACAGTGAGGCATGGCCACAGTGAGGCATGAGCACAGTGAGGCATGGACACAGTGAGGCATGGACACAGTGAGGCATGGGCATAGTGAGACATGGGCACAGTGAGGCATGGACACAGTGAGGCATGGGCACAGTGAGGCATGGGCACAGTGAGGCATGGGCACAGTGAAGCATGGACACAGTGAAGCATGGACACAGTGAAGCATGGACACAGTGAGGCATGGGCACAGTGAGGCATGGGCACAGTGAGGCATGGGCACAGTGAGGAATGCACATGGACACAGTGGGCTAGATTCAGAGAGAATATACGCCGGCGTGTCTATAGATACGCCGCGTAAATTCAAATCTGCGCCGGCGTATCTTCTTTCTGTATTCAGAAAGCAAGATACGCCGACATTAGCCTAAGATACGACTGGCATAAGTCTCTTACGCCGTCGTATCTTAGGGTGCATTCTCACGCTGGCCGCTAGGTGGCGCGCTCATCGTTTTCGGCGTAGAGTATGCAAATTACCTAGTTACGCCGATTCACAAACGTACGTGCGCCCGGCGGTAGTTTTTTACGTTGTTTGCGTAAGGCTTTTTCGGCGTAACGTTGCTCCTGCTATTAGGTGGCGCAGCCAATGTTGAGTATGGACGTCGTTCCCGCTTCGAAATTTGAATTTTTGGCGTCGTTTGCGTAAGTCGTTCACGAATAGGGCTGGACGTAATTTACGTTCACGTCGAAACCAATACGTCGTTGCGGCGTACATAAGAGCAATGCACACTGGGATATGTACACGGAAGGCGAATGCGCCGTTCGTAAAACACGTCAATCACGTCAGGTCATCACACATTAGCATAAAACACGCCCCCCCTTCCACATTTGAATTACACAGGCTTACGCCGGCCCCATTTACGCTACGCCGCCGCAACTTACGGAGCAAGTGCTTTGTGAATACTGCACTTTCTCCTGTAAGTTGCGTCGGCGTAGCGTAAATACAATACGCTGCGCTGCCGTAACTAGGCGCGCAGGTACCTGAATCTGCCCCAGTGAGTCAAAGTGAGGCACACCGAGGCATGCAGATGGACACCCTAGGCTTATACGCGAGTCAATACTTTTTCCCATTTTTTTGTGGTAAAATTAGGTGCCTCGGCTTATATTCGGGTCGCCTTATACTCGAGTATATACGGTAAATGCTTCTGACATTCATGCAATGAATGTTTTATAAATAGACCACCCCTTCCCCCCCAAGTATTAGGCCCCATTCAGACCCCATTCACACCTTCGCGTTTTGTCGCATGTAGCGCGACGCGAACAAACGCCAGAGGGACGAAAAGCAATGAAAGTCAATGGGGATGGTTCACATCTGCACGCTGATGCGCCTGACGCGCATCGCCTGTAGTCAAAAGAAGTTCCGGACCCTTTTTTGTCGCGCAATACGCGCGATATGCGCGTATTTGAGCGTTTTTGGTTTTCCATTGAAATCAATGTAAAACGCCAGATACGCGCGTATTGCGCGACAACAAGCGTTTGCTACAGGCGTTTCGTCAATAGAACTTGTCGCCCATGCAGAAGATTAAAAAAATCTACCAACATAGCAACAAGTGATGAAAAGATGATAGTTTTTCCTATTGGCTAAAAAAAAAACGTCTAAGTACAAAAACGTCGGACAACGCTGTATGCAAACGCGCATATTAGCATGAATACGCGCGAAAAAAACGCCGCTGGAAAACGCCGCTATTGCCTACGCCTATGTGTGAATGCAGCCTCACACCTAGGCGTTTTTACGCCTGAAGCGCACTGCTCACAAACGCCAGAGGGGAGAATTAACATTATTCCCTATGGTGACTGTTCACACCTGAACGCCTGAACGCCCAAACGCCTGTCGTGCGAAGCTCAAACAAGTCCCGGACCTTTTTTTGTCGCGCGAATCGAGCGACAGAGGCGTTTGAGCGTTTTTTTTCCCCCATAGAAAGTAATGGGAAACGCGCGTATTGAGCGTATCGCGCGACAACAGGCGTTTGCTATGGGCGTTTCGTCGCTTTAATCAATAGAACTTGTCGCCCATGCAGAAGATTAAAAAAAATCTACCAACATAGCAACAAGTGATGAAAAGATGATAATTTTTCCTATTGGCTAAAATAAGAAACGCCGAAGTACAAAAACGTCGCACGACGCTGTATGCAAACGCGCAAATAAGCATGAATACGCGCGAAAAAAAACGCCCGAAAAAACGACCGAACGCCCTACGCTCAGGTGTGAATGCAGCCTTAGTGCAGCATTCTCCTTGTAAACAGGCCTTTGCTGTAGGATCTTTAGGTAGATTCACAAAGAGTTAGGCCGGCTTATCAGTAGATAAGCCGACCTAACTCTGAATCTACGCCGGCGTTTGTTTAAGCGTATGCTCAAACAGAGATACGCTTAAACAAAGCTAAGATAGGCCAGCTTGCGCCGTTCTATCTTAGCTTGCAATGTTTCTGATGGCCGCTAGATGGCGCTTCCATGGCGTAGATTATGTAAATGAGGGGATACGCCGATTCACGAACGTACGCCAGGCCTACGCCGTCGAATTATGTCATTTCCGTAAGGGATAGGCCGCCTTAAGTTAGAGCTCTAGTGGCCTAGCCAATGTTAAGTATGGCCGCCGTTCCCGCCACGAAATTCAAAATGTTAACGTCGTTTGCGTAAGTCGTCCGCGAATCGGGATTTACGTCGTTTACGTCCACGCCGAAATCAATAGGCCCGTACGGCGTACTTAGCCGCAATGCGCACTGGGAAATGTAGTCGCCCGGCGCATGCGCAGTGTCAAAAAACGTAAAAAAACGTGAGGTCAAGCCTCATTTCCATACAACACGCCCCCTCCAACCAATTTGAATCAGGCGCCCTTACGCCAGCTCGTTTGAGGCTACACCGCCGTAAATTAGCAGGTAAGTAGATTGTGAATCACTACTAGCCTAGCTAATTTACGGCGGTGTAGCCTAAACAGGCTAGGCTGCGCCGTCCTAAATGTAATCCCATGTACGTGAATCTACCTACTTATGTTTAATGTTTCTATTTTTACATGAAATAAGTCATTACAGCCCCAGTCTGGCCCTCTATCCAGTAAAACAAGACAGCTTTGGCAACTATTTTGTGGATTTTCAGTAAAAATTGTTGCCAAAACCAGAAGTGACGTGGCGATGTATTTTATTAAATATTGGACACACTAAAATCTGTTTCTAAGATGTAATATCCTGTTTGTTTTATGTCAATTGCTTAACACAATTTTTTTAACATTAACACCTGAATGTAGTTTGTGTCCCCCGCGGCTCGGCTGACACATTACTAATCTGCTGTTGGCCCCCTAGAGCCATGTATTGGGTTGGGTTGGATGGAAGTTCTGTGTTCATGGCGAGACAGGAAAATGCCAACATTACAAAGGAAAATCTGACAACGGGATTTTTTTTTTCTTTTATAGCTTGAAAGTTTGGAGCGCACTTCAGTGGACAAAAGTATCTTGGAAAATATATAAAGTTAAATTATAGACTATGAATCACGGCGCAACCACCAGAAGCTCTCCGCGTGTTTGGCAAAACATAAAACTGAGCGCAACCAACAAGGATCAGATGAGAAACACATTGAAGTGGAAAACACTGGAAACCGACTGAGGAGGAAATGATTCATTATTTCGAAACTTCCTGCAGAATGTTTTTGTTGAATACAAATTTTTGTTTCTATGAGATCTAAGATCATAATTTGCTTAACCACTTCAGCTACAAAACATTTACCCCCCCCCCTCCCTTCATGACCAGGCCGTTTTTCAGGGCTCAAGTCCTGCGGGAACGCGTGGGAACGGAGTTCCTGCACTTTTTTCACAGCAGGAACTCAGTTCCCTTTGCAGGACTAGAGCAGCTGAGAGCAGCCGAGCCGCCCGAGCCAATCCTTCACTAAGCGGCGATGCCCAGCTCGAGTCACTGTCAGAACTTGCTTCTTTCTAAATCCCGCGATAACGCACGGCAGACCTCCGCAATGTCTCCTGGGAACAATGACAAAAGCTCCCAGGAGATATTGCGGCAGTATAGCCAATAAAGCAGTTTATTATCATAAAAGTAGTGCACTCACATGTCCAATGAACATAAGTAGCGTTTGTGTGTAGTATAAGCCGGCCGGCTTGAATAATCCGCCCGTCCTTCCGGATGGTCGTTGGTGAACAGTGGTGACGTCAGCACGCCGCTCCTCCCTACGCCGTTTCGTCAAAGAGATGACTTCTTGATTATTCAAGTGAGTGCACTACTTTTATGATAATAAACTGCTTTATTGGCTATACTGCTCTATGTTGGCTATTTTTCACTTCTGGGTACGATCTGTGTGGTGAGACCTGGAGATTGCAGTCAAGCGATATCATTTGGGCAGGAAAGGTTACAGAGGAGCACTGAGAACCAGCCTGGCTCGGCTTAAGGACCCACAAGCGCATATGACCTCAAACATAGAGATCCATGGAAGTCGGTAAGGAGATTTGATATCAAAGGTGGAGGTGCTTTTTCTCCTAACACTACTTCCTGGATTGCGATTGCTTTTTCAACACTCTTTTGGTGTACCTGCAACATCTATGGGACATTTATTGGATTTCATCTGTGGATGTTATGATTATATGGACTTTTGATTCACTTATTTATTTATTTTGTTTGCACCTTCTATTCCATGTACACACTTTATAGCACTTAACGGTATTGTGTAAGGACTAACCTTGGCTTCATTGCATGGTTGGTTAAGCATATTCCTATTTAGTAATTTTATATCTTAGGAATTTCACATGCAGCGCAGCTTAACTCTTAGGGGGTGATGGTGGCTGCAGTGGCACCACAGAGGGGGATGGAGGCAGGGGGAGATTGGAGGCGGGGGGAGATTGGAGGCAGGGGGAGATTGGAGGCGGGGGAGATTGGAGGCAGGGGTTGTTTTTTTTTTCTCCTTGCCCTTTTAGTGTTTAAAAAAAAAATGATTACCGATCTTCTGTTTACATCACGTGATTAGCTGTTATTGGCTGACAGCTGATCACGTGGTAAGGGGCCAAGTCTCATTGACTCACGGATCACAGAGTGCGCCGCGGGGAGCATGCAAGAGGGTGGATGTCATATGACGGCCTCCCTGCAATGTAGATCCACGCTGTAGCCGTCATTCGGCTATAGTGAAGATGGGAATGGATTAATGACCAGGCCATTTTTTTTTTTATTAAATGGAAGATCCCTCAAGGGTTTTTTTTAGCAGCGAAATTTATGTTTGAAAAAAGAAGCAATAAATTTACATAAATATAATATTTATTTATTTATTTGTGTCATGTATCAAGGGGTAATTCCATAAATACACAGGAGTCATAAAAAGCAGTTCTGGCCCTAACATAAGAGAAAAAACTAATCAAAGATGATTTATAGTCAATAATATATTGACTATAAAGAATGATGATGTATTTACAAATAAAATAATCTATGACTCTTTCTTTTTCGCATTGAAAAAATTACCCTGAAGAAGACCAATAATTAAAAGGTCGAAACGTGTAGGAATATCAGGTGAAACTCTATACAAGCACAAAGAGTTTATATAACATGAGTTATGTGTATTTTCCCCGCTGGCTCTGATAGACACTTCCACAGCCAACCAGCTGTCGTTATTCAGATGGATGGCCCCTCGCCAGGGGGCCGGCCATCTGAATAGTCAGCGGCAGCGGCAATACAAAAATTCATGCAATGCATGAATCTATGTATTGTGTCAGTGGCGGTGCGGGAGCCAGAGGGGGTGGCGCTCCGGCGCCCTCTACGGGTGCACCGTCACTGCAGATAAATAGATAGACAGATAGATAGATTTAATATGATATTCCTTTTTTATGGGAGGCCATAGTTCTACTTTTATTGTGCATTTCAGCCGAATTTCTTCACACCTCCCCCCCCCCCATACCTGTAAGGGCTGCCAGTGAAAAATAATCTTTGCTGACGAGACAAGAAGTGTGTTTTGTAACAGTCCGCTACGAGCGATGACATCACAGGGCGTAAGAAAAATAACGCAGAGCAGTTGAGAAATGTTCCGAGTGATGTTTGTGCAGCTGAATTGGGGTCAGCTTGTTTGCAGGGGGGAGAAAATCCCATCAAAGGAGGGAACGTCACGTGGGATGATAATAGGTGTTACAATGCGACAGCTCTTGTGTGAGAACCTCGCATGGATTCCTATCACTTCCTCATCTGTCATGAAGGTTTTACTGCTTTCATATCAATACGGAAAGATCGTACAGGCAACATACAGAGAACAGAACGTTCTATTGTGATACAGAGAGCGCGTTCCGGGCCTCACTTATATGCGCTGTAATGATTACCGTCATTATACAGTTGTGCTCATAAGTTTACACACCCCTGGCAGAATTTATGATTTCTTGGCCATTTTTCAGAGAATATGAATGATAACACAAAAACCTGTCACTCATGGTCAGTGTTTGTCTGAAGCCATTTATTATCAATCAACTGCGTTTAAACAAACCTTCCCCGTTCTTCTCTGTGGCTTGTCACTGATTGTCTGTTCTCTGTCATAGGGAACGACGATCAGTGACGTCACACGTCCAGCCACGCCCCCCCTACAGTAAGAAACACACAATAGGACACATATAACCCCTTTAGCGCCCCCTAGTGGTTAACCCCTTCACTGCCAGTGCCATTTTCAAAGTAATTATTATTATTATTATTATACAGGATTTATATAGCGCCAACAGTTTGCGCAGCGCTTTACATCAGGGAAGACAGTACAGTCACAATACAGGAGGGATCAGAGGGCCCTGCTCATTAGAGCTTACAATCTAGAAGATCAGTGCATCTTTTAGCACTTTTCACTGTGAAAATGACAATGGTCCCAAAAATGTGTCAAAATTGTCCCAGGTGTCCGCCATAATGTCGCAGTCACGAAAAAAAACGCTGATCGCCGCCAGAACGATCCCCTATTTTGTAAACGCTATAACTTTTGCTCAAACCAATTAATAAACGCTTATTGCGATTTTTTTTTACCAAAAATATGTAGAATACGTATCGGCCTAAACTGAGGGAAAAATTTATTTTTTATATATATTTTTGGGGGATATTTATTATAGGAAAAAGTAAAAAATATTGCATTTTTTTTTAAATTGTCGCTCTATTTTTGTTTATAGCGCAAAAAATAAAAACCGCAGAGGTGATCAAATACCACCAAAAGAAATCTCTATTTGTGGGGAAAAAAAAGACGTGAATTTTGTTTGGGAGCCACGTCGCACGACCGCGCAATTGTCAGTTAAAGCGACGCAGTGGCGAATCGCAAAAAGGGGCAAGGTCCTTAACCTGCATAATGGTCCGGGTCTTAAAGGAGTTCTCTGACCTAAAACTTTTAACCCCCGCTGTGCCCGGGCTGTAAAACTATACAAAATAAACTTTCACTTACCTGCCTACGATCCCCCGTTGTTCCGATATCGCCGTCCCGTTCTCCGGTCCCGGTCTCTTCCGCTTCCTGTGTGTCGGTGACTCATAGTGCGCTCAGCCTATCAGCGGCCGCAGCAATGTCCCGTCGATAAACTGACTCCTTCAAAGTCCCATCTCTATAGCCACACCACATGGTGCTAAAGTGTATGTAAATTACAGACTTTTATTTTTTCCTTATGTAGAGTGGGGAAGGGTTAAATTCCCCAATAAGTACATTTTTTTTCCAGTTGCAGAGATTCCCCTTCATTTTCTGCCCTGCAGATGCTTCACAAAATATGGGGGAAATATCTCCAAAGTGAAGGGAATTTCCACCCAAAACAATTGTCGCAGGTCCATGTGTTCCCATTCAGTGCAGGATTAAACTCTGCGGCGGCCCCTAGGCAGTCAGAGCCTTGGGGCCCCCCTTGCAGGTTTCTGGAGGTTTCTCGCGCACGCCCTCTAGTGGTATTACATTGAACTAAGTAGTGTGCATATCGGCCGCTAGATGGCGATGTCCATCACCGCTGTGCGTAGACGGACCTCGGTCGGCCCAATTTTGTTTACAAACTGGCAGCTGAAAGAAGATGAGCTTATAAGAGACAAAGGGGTCAGTTCTCTAAGGTTTACTGCATTGTTTATCACAATCATGTGACTCATTTGCATAAATTATCGCATGTGGCAAATGAATGCATTAAGGTGAAAAAACGGGAAGGTTTACATCCCCTTCATGTCCAATTCACAAATCAAACAAAAAAAAAAGATGATTATGCGGTATTTACTGATAGTGACTGATGGTCACTGATAGGCAGCACTGGTGGGCACTGATCAGGAGGCACTGATGGGTGGCACTGATAGATACTGATAGTAGGTACTGATGGGCACTGATAGGTGGCACTGATGGGCACTGATAGGTGGCACTGGTGGGCACTGACCTGGAGGCACTGATGGGTGGCACTGATAGACACTGATAGGTGGTACTGATGGGAAACTGATAGGTGGCACCGATGGGCACTGGTGGGCACTGACGTGGAGGCACTGATGGACACTGATAGGTGGTACTGGTGGGCACTGATCAGGAGGCACTGATGAGGCTGCACTGATGGGTGGCACTGATAGACACTGATAGTAGGTACTGATGGGCACTGATATGTGGCACTGATAGGTGGCACTGGTGGGCACTGACCTGGAGGCACTGATAATGAGGCACTGATGGGTGGCACTGATAGACACTGATAGGTTGTTCTGATGGGCACTGTAAGGTGGCACTGGTGGGCACTGACGATGAGGCACTGATAATGAGGCACTGATGGACACTGATAGGTGGTACTGGTGGGCACTGATCAGGAGTCACTCATGAGGCTGCACTGATGGGTGGCACTGATATACACTGATAGGTGGTACTGATGGTCACTGATAGGCAACACTGGTGGGCACTGATAGGTGGCACTGGTGGGCACTGACCTGGAGGCACTGATGGTGAGGCACTGATGGACACTGATAGGTGGCACTGGTGGGCACTGTTGATGAGGTTGTACTGATGGGTGGCACTGATAGACACTGATAGGTGGTACTGATGGGCACTGATAGGCAGCACTGATGGGCACTGATAGGTGGCAATGATGGGCACTGACCTGGAGGCACTGATGGACACTGATAGGTGGCACTGGTGGGCACTGATAGATGTCCTGGGTGGACACAGATTTGCAGCACTAGATGGCACTGATCAGCAGAACTAGTTGGCATTTAGGGGGCCGATGTCCCAACAGAAGCCGGTTACCACTGACAGCGTGAAGAAGAAAAAAAAAAGCCGGTAACCGGCTTCTGTTTACTTCCGTGATGAGCTGTCATTGGCTGACAAATGATCGCCTTGTAAAGGGCCCGCTGTGATTGGCCCTTTTCCCTGCTCTGTGATCAGCCGAGCTTGGCTCAATGTGATAAATTACCACAAATATTGTGGTAATTGGCGCTAAATGGGACAAATACCGCATTCAGTATTTACCGCAAATTCTCAGTGAATTGAACTTTCCCAACTGATTTACCGCGTGCGTTATTTTAACGCATGTTATTTGCCGTTATTTAACTCTCAGGAAATTGACCCCCAAACTGTAATGTGAAAATGTGTCGCTGATCTCTGTGGTGTAGATTCAGTTATTGGACATTTATACCGGATTTTCTCTATAGTGTCTTCAATGTAAAGCTTTAGTTTCTTTGAGTTCATTCATTTTTTTCATTGTAGTTTTCTTTCAAGATTCAATCAATTATACTTTGATCCTTTGTCATGGGGCCCTTAAATGGCGTGGGGCCCATAAACGTATGTCATTTACGTCAGGGCTCGACAAATCCTGGGCGCCAGGTCGCCATGGCGACTAGAAATAGGGTCCTGGCGACTTGGCTTGGAAGGTGGGCAAAAAAAAATAATCTGGTGGTGAGCCGTTGGTATTACAAGTTATTAGCACCAGATGTGTAAGCTGGCGCCATCTGGTGGTGGCCGTTGGTATTACAAGTTAAGCATTACAAGTTAAACAGCAATTCTAATGTAATGTTTCACTATTTTTCACTATTTTCACTGCCATCTTCTTCCCTCTAATTAGAACCCCCAAACATTATATATATTTTTATTCTAACACCCTAGAGAATAAAATGGCGATCGTTGCAATACTTTTTGTCACGCCGTATTTGCGCAGTGGTCTTACAAGCGCACTTTTTTGGGAAAAAATTACACTTTTTTTATTTAAAAAATAAAACAGTAAAGTTATCCCCATTTTTTTTTTATATTATGAAAGATAATGTTACGCCGAGTAAATTCATACCCAACATGTCACGCTTTAAAATTGCGTCCGCTCGTGGAATGCCGACAAACTTTTACCCTTTAAAATCTTCATAGGCGACGTTTAAAAAAATCTACAGGTTGCATGTTTTGAGTTACAGAGGAGGTCTAGGGCTAGAATTATTGCTCTCGCTCTACCAATCGCAGCGATAGCTCACATGTGTGGTTTAAATACCGTTTACATATGCGGGCGCTGCTCACGTATGTGTTCGCTTCTGCGCGCAAGCTCGTCGGGACGGGGTGCGTTTTCTGGCTCCTAACTTTTTTAGCTGGCTCCTAAATTCCAAGCAAATTTGTCAAACCCTGATTTATGTTACACCGCCGCAAGTTTTAAGCGCAAGTGCTTGATTTACAAAGCACTTGCCTGTACTTGCGGCGGCGTAGCGTAAATCCGTCCGGCGCAAGCCCGCCTAATTCAAATGGGGCGTGTACCATTTAAATTAGGCGCGTTCCCGCGCCGAACGTACTGCGCATGCGCCGTCCCTAAAATTTCCCGACGTGCATTGCGCTAAATGACGTCGCAAGGACGTCATTGGTTTCGACGTTAACGTAAATGGCGTCCAGCGCCATTCACGGACGACTTACGCAAAAGACGTTAAATTTCAAATTTCGACGCGGGAACGACGGCCATACTTAACATTGGCTAGACCACCTAGGAGGCATCTTTATCTTTACGCCGCGTATCTCTACGGAAACGGCGTACATTTACAGTGATGGGCAAAGCGTACGTTCGCGAATCGGCGTAACGACTCATTTGCATATTCTACGTCGACCGCAATGGAATCGCCACCTAGCGGCCGGCCTAGAATTGCAGCCTAAGATCCGACGGTGTAAGTCACTTACGCCTGTCGGATCTTAGGCAGATCTATGCGTAACCTGATTCTATGAATCAGGCGCATAGATACGAACGGCCGGATTCGGAGATACGCCGTCGTATCTTCTTTATGAATCTGGTCCAAAGTTTTGGATTTAAAAAATGTGACTTTGGTTTGGACTAGGGTTGTCCCGATACCGATACTAGTATCGGTATCGGGACCGATTCCGAGTATTTGCGGGAGTACCTGTACTCCCGCAAATGCCCCCGATGCCTCATCCGATACTGCGCCGCATCCCCGCTGCCGCCGCTTGGTTAATACGGGCGGGGAACAGCTTTCATTTGAATAGCTGTAGTGTTTCCCGCCGCGCCGCGTATAGACACTCCCCCTTGCTCGGGTGAACTGTCCAATCCCGAGCAAGGGGATGTCTATATGCAGCGCGGCGCGAAACACTACAGCTATTCAAATGAAAGCTGTAATGTTCCCCGCCCGTATTAACCAAGCGGCGGCGCGGCGGCATGTAGGTAAGGGGGACATGGCTGCATATATGGGGGGGACATGGCTGGATATGGGGGGGGACATGGCTGCATATGGGGGGACATGGCTGCATATGGGGGGGACATGGCTGCATATGGGGGGACATGGCTGGATATGGGGGGGGGACATGGCTGGATATGGGGGGGGACATGGCTGGATATGGGGGGGGACATGGCTGGATATGGGGGGGGGCATGGCTGCATATGGGGGGGACATGGCTGCATATGGGGGGGACATGGCTGCATATGGGGGGGACATGGCTGGATATGGGGGGGACATGGCTGCATATGGGGGGACATGGCTGCATATGGGGGGACATGGCTGCATATGGGGGGGACATGGCTGCATATATGGGGGGGACATGGCTGCATCTGTGGGGGGACATGGCTGCATCTGTGGGGGGACATGACTGCATCTGTGGGGGGACATGGCTGCATTTGTGGGGGGACATGGCTGCATTTGGGGACACATTTTAAAAAAAAGTATCGGTATTCGGTATCGGCGAGTACTTGAAATAAAGTATTGGTACTTGTACTCAGTCCTAAAAAAGTGGTATCGGGACAACCCTAGTTTGGACTTCATACACTGGTTATCACCTCCCCTTGCCCCATGCATACGTGAACTATTCAAGATGCAAATCTGATCATTTTCCTATCAAGACCATTTGTTATGGGGTCCCCTACAGCAGAGGTCCCCAACCTCTCCAGCACCAGGGTCCAGACGCACAGAACTCAACCCGTCCACGGAAAAAATCAAATGTCCCCATTTAGAAGGCTTACATGCGATTCTGGCCATAAAAAGGGTATGAGGGACCAGGTACAGCCCTGGGGGACATGTATCAATGCAAACAATCGTTTTTAAAGGAGCAGTGATTTTAATGATGCGTAAAGCGAAACAATACAAATAAAAATATCCTTTAAATATAGCGCCTGGGGGGTCCCCTAATGCTGTGTACACACGATAGGTTAGTCTGATGAAAACGGTCTGATGGAACGTTTTCATCACACCAAACCGATCGTGTGTGGGCCCCATAGGTCAGGCCTCGACAATATCCGGGCGCCAGGTCGCAATTGCGAGAAGAAATTGTGACCTGGCAAAGCCACGGCCTCAATTACCGGCCGTCATGGGCCCGCTGCGATCGCGATACCGGCCGCGATACCGCGATACCGGCCTCCATACGCCCCCACCACGGAGGCACAGGTGTCTCTGTGCGCCCCCACCTCCCCCACCGCACGATCACGGTTTGCCCGCGACGGCCGGTAATTGAGGCCGCGGCTTTGCGGCCTTGTGAAGTCCTAAGCTTTCTTCTGTAACCTGGCGCCATCTGGTGGTGGCCATTGGCATTACAAGTAAAACCAGTTCTAATGTGTATTTCTCACTGTTTTCACTGCCATCTCCTTCCCTCTAATTAGAACCCCCAAACATTATATATATTTTTTATTCTAACACCCTAAAGAATAAAATGGCGATTGTTGCAATACTTTTTGTCACGCCGTATTTGCGCAGCGGTCTTACAAGGGCACTTTTATGGGGAAAAAATACACTCTTTTTAATTAAAAAATAAGACAACAGTAAAGTTATCCCCATTTTTTTTATATTGTGAAAGATAATGTTACGCCGAGTAAATTGATACCCAACATGTCACGCTTCAAAATTGCGTCCGCTCGTGGAATGCCGACAAATTTTTACCCTTTAAAATCTCCATAGGTGACGTTTAAAAAATTCTACAGGTTGCATGTTTTGAGTTACAGAGTAGGTCTAGAGCTAGAATTATTGCTCTCGCTCTAACGATCGCAGCGATACCTCACATGTGTGGTTTGAATACCGTTTACATATGCGGGCGCTACTCACGTATGTGTTCGCTTCTGCGTGCCAACTCGTCGGGACGGGGCGCATTTTCTGGCTCCTAACATTTTTAGCTGACTCCCAGATTCCAAGCAAATTTGTCAAACCCTGCCATAGGTTATTTATCCATAGGTTAAAAAAAAATGGAACTTGTTTTAAAATTATCTGATGGATACCTAACCAATAGTAAAAAAACGATCGTCTGTAGGCACGTCCATCGGTTAAAAATCCACGCATGCTCAGAATCAAGTCCACGCATGCTTGGAAGCATTGAACTTCATTTTTTTCAGCACGTCGTTGTGTTTTACATCACCGCGTTCTGACATGATCGGTTATTTAACCGATGGTGTGTAGGCACGACTGATCATCAGTCAGCTTCATCTGATAACTGATGGAAAAATCCATCAGACCGTTTTCATCAGACTAACCTATCGTGTGTACAGGGCATTAGTCTGCCTGTAAAGTGGCGCATCTGTAGCATGTATAGAACATGCTGCAGCATAAATTACCGCTACAAGTCAAATCACATTAAAATTTACTTGCAGTTACAATTGCCAGCATCCAGCTATTTCAAAAAAATAAAGAAAAAAATGGCATGGAGCCCCCACCCCCTTTAGTCCATACCAGGCCCTTTGAGTCTGGTATGGTTTTTAAAATAGGGTGACCAGACATCCCCGTTTTCAGGGGACAGTCCCCGGATTGAGGACACTGTCCCCAGACCAAGTCTTTACCCGGTTTTGTCCCTGGATTGGATTTGAAAAGGGGCTGGGGCAATTTCAAAGACAGTCAGTGCAGAATAAAAAAAATTATGAATTACACACTCCCGCTCTGCCGCTCCTACTAGCTTAGGGTGGTGTATTTTTTTCCATTATCTGTGCCCCTTTCTGATGATCATGTGCTGGTCAGAGCGGAGGGAATATTTCTTCAGTTTCGGGTGCATGCCCATTTAGCTCCGCTCGCATGTTCTTCTGCCTTGGCTCAGGTCCCGGCCAGCCGCCTGCCTGTTTATTCCCTTGCCTTCCCTGGTGGAGTGATCTTACTCCGCCCCCCACCCAGTAGTAGCCAGGGGGCCCGGAGAGTAAGACTTGACAAGCTGTGAGGTGGGCGGTGACGGGCAGAGAGTCGCTGATTGCCATTACTAGTGAAAAAATTAAATATGTCCCCGGATTTCATTTTAAAAATCTGGTCACCTTATTTTAAAAGGAACCCCATGCCAATATTTTTTTTTTAAAACGGCATGGGGTCCCCTCCAAAATTCATACCAGACCCTTATCTGAGCATGCAGGCCAGGTAAGGGGGGGGGAACGAGCGAGAGCCCCCTCCTGAACCCTGCCAGGCCACATGCCCTCTGCATTGGGGGTGGCTGCTTTGGGGCCAACCTCTCTCCCAACCTGTCTGCAGGGAAACATAAGCAGGAGGAGCTTAAAAAAAATACAGGCCCAGATTCAAGTAGCAATTGCGCCTGTGTAACCATAGGTTACACAGCGCAATTGCTTACTTGCCCCGGCGTTACGAATGCTCCTGATTCAGGAACATCGTAACGCCGACTGCAGCCTAAAATCTGCGTGGCATAAGGCTCTTATGCCACGCATATCTAGGCTGCATTCTTGCGATGACCGCTAGGGGGGCGTTCCCATTGTGGTCAGCGTATAGTATGCAAATTGCATACTAACACAGATTCACAATGTTGCGCGAGCCCTGCGTATGCAATTTACGTCGTTTCCGTACGGCGTGTTTAGCATAAGGCTGCCCCTTCTAATAGCAGGGGCAGCCAATGCTAAAGTATACCCGTCGTTCCCGTGTCGCGACGTTCGAATTTTACGTAATTTGCGTAAGTGATTCGTGAATGGCGCTGGACGCCATTCACGTTCACTTTGAAGCAAATGACGTCCTTGCGACGTCATTTTCCGCAATGCACGTCGGGAAAGTTTCCCGACGGAGCATGCGCTCTGCGCTCGGCGTGGGAGCGCGCCTAATTTAAATGATTCCCGCCCCCTACGGGATCATTTACATTAGGCGCCCTTACGCAGGGCAAGTTTACACAGCGCACACGCAATTTACGGAGCTACTGCTCTGTGAATCGCGGGTAGCGCAGTAAATTTGCGGGGGCGCAGGGCTAAAACGCTGCCCTGCGCCTCCGTAAATAAGGGGCAAATCTACCTGAATCCGGGCCACAGAGTAAAAATAAATCATTTATATTTGCCCCCCACATCAAAGGACCTTGTCCCCATGTTGATGGGGACAAGGGCCTCTTTCCAACAACCCTGGGCGGTGCTTGTGGGGGTCTGCGGGCAAGGGGCTTATCTACACTGTACCCCTACTCATTCACCCAAAAACGTGTTCAAAAAATTAATAACAGTAGCTGGTTTTTGGCAAGCCTTTATTAACAAAAATGTTTAAAAAAAATGCTCGCCAATGTAGATCCATTATCAATCATGACGCCTGCCGCACCACCGGACCCGGAAAAAAAAATGCTTTGCTCGCAATGAAGGCTAACCGTCGAATGCCTCCTCCGCCAGGCAAGAGTTCTTAAATAGGTAAGAGGTGGCCCCAAACACCTGTGATGTCACAGACCGATGCATGCTGGTTCAGTGACGTCAAAAAGAGTGAAGCCTCCAAGTGACGTCACCAGGTGGCCCCACCCCTTACCTATTTAAGAAATGTCACCCAGTGGAGGAGGCATTCGGAGGTCAGCCGTCAATTGAGCGTGGATTGTTTTTTATTTTTCAGGTGCGGCAGGCGGCATGATTGATGATGGATCTACATTGGAGGACATGTTTTTTTTTTACATTTTTTTTTATAAAGTACTACCGGCTAGGGTCATTATTTTTTAGACACTAGTGTTTTTGGTAAATGAGTAGAGTTACAATGTACCCCATACTCATTCACATGGTGGGGGGAGGAATCTGGGGGCTTCCAGTTTCCAATAATTCCAGATTCCCCTCTGCCCTAAAACACCCATCCCCTTCATGTTGAGGGCATTTGGCCTGGTATGGTTCAGGAGGGGGGCACGCGCCTGCCCCCCCCCTTTCCTTGCTAGCCAGGCTGCATGCGCGAATAAAGGCCTGGCATGGATTTCAGGGGGGACTCCAAGCTGTTTTGTTTTAAAATTTTGGTGTGAGGTTCCCAGACCCAATGGAATTTGGTATGGACTGGGCGGGGTCCACCGAGGAGGAGGAGATGCAGGAAGGAGCCTAAGCTGCCTGCGACCTAGATGGGGTAAGTGCGGGGCTGGCGGGAGGATGAACGAGCAAGCGACGGGGGGGTTTGACTGATCGACCGACCGACCGTATGGGGGGTGGGGGGTTGGCTTGTTTGTCGCCCCCCAACAAAATAAAGCACCAGCTGCCACTGCATAGAAGGGGGTAGATTCAGATAGAAGATATGACGGCGTATCTCCAGATACGCCGTCGTATCTCTGAGTCCGGCCGGTCGTATCTATGCGCCTGATTCATAGAATCAGTTACGCATAGATTTCCCTAAGATCCGACCGGCGTAAGTGTCTTACACCGTTGTATCTTAGGCTGCATATTTACGCTGGCCGCTAGGTGGCGCTTCCATAGTTTTACGCTAGGAATATGCAAATGAGCTAGATACGCCGATTCAGAAACGTACGTCCGGCCGGCGCATTTTTTTACGTTGTTTACGTTAGGCTTTTTCCGGCGTATAGTTACCCCTGCTATATGAGGCATATCCTATGTTAAGTATGGCCATCGTTCCCACGTCGAGTTTTGAAAATTTTACGTCATTTGCGTAAGTCGTTCGCGAATAGGGCTGGACGTAATTTACGTTCACGTCGAAAAGCAATGACGATTTGCGGCAGAATTTCGAGCATGCGCACTGGGATTCTTTTATGGACGGCGCATGCGCCGTTCGTAAAAAACTTAAAATACGTGGGGTCATAAGTAATTTAAATAAAACACGCCCACAAAATCCACATTTGAATTAGGCGGGCTTACGCCGGACCACATACGCTACGCCGCCGTAACTTAGGGCGCAAGTTCTTTATGAATACGGAACTTGCGCCCTAAGTTACGGCGGCGTAACGTATCTGAGATACGTTACGCCCGCAGAAAATTACGCCGGGCTATCTGAATCTAGCCCAAGGTGTTTAGTATCACTTTAATGGTATAGCCATGAAAGTTCATAGAAAGAAGTAGCTCTGAAAATAGTCATTTTGGCAAATAAATATTAATTATTAACCACTTGCCATCTGCCTCACATACATATATGTCGGCAGAATGGAATGGGCAGGCAAAGCAACGTACAGGTATGTTGCTTTAAAGGGGTTGTAAAGGAAAACATTTTTTTTCATAATAAGCATCCTTTACCTGCAGACATTCCTCTTTTCACTTCCTTTGTTTTTGCTCAGAAGTTGCTCTATTTCTTCTCTGTTCTGTTCACTTCCTGCTTGTCTGATTTTCCTGACCACCGTGACGGGACGCTTTACTGCGGTGGTCAGTGACGTGCTCCCCCCCTCCTGGGAACTACATCTGTGTGGCAGGACGCTCTCTACGTTAAAGTGACCAGATTTTTAAAATGAAATGCGGGGACATATTTTTTGTTTACTAGTAATGGCAACAATCATCACTCTCTGCTCGTTGCCGCCCGCTTTAACAGCCTCTCAAGTCTTACTCTTCGGGCCCCAGCTACTACTGGATGGGGAGAGGAGGAAGATCACTCCGCCAGGGAAGGCAGACTTACAGTTAGAATCACTCCCTAGGACACACTTAACCCCTTCCTCGCCCCCTAGTGGTTAACCCCATTCACTGCCAGTGTCATTTACACAGTAATCAGTGCATTTTTATAGCACTGATCGCTGTATAAATGTGAATGTTCCCAAAATAGCGTCAAAAGTGTCCGATGTGTCCGCCATAATGCCGCAGTCACAATAAAAATCACTGATGAAAAAAATAAATAATAAAATGGCATAAATCTATCCCCTAATTTGTAGACGCTATAACTTTTGCGCAAACCAATCAATAAACGTTTATTGCGATTTATTTTCACCAAAAATATGTAGAAGAATACGTATTGGCCTAAACTGAGGAATCTTTTTTGGGGATATTTATTATAGCAAAAAGTAAAAAAAAATTTTTTTTCAAAATTGTCGCTCTATTTTTGTTTATAGCGCAAAAACTAAAAACCGCAGAGGTGATCACATACCACCAAAAGAAAGCTCTATTTGTGGGAAAGAAAGGATGTAAATTTTGTTTGGGAGCCACGTCGCACGACCACGCAATTGTCAGTTAAAGCGACGCAGTGCCGAATCGCAAAAAAGTGCTCTGGTCAGAAAGGGGGAGTTAAATAATACGATTCTTTAGACAAATTTGTCGCTTCTAGAAAACGTGACTGGTCCTCTTGTTGGCCATGCTGAGTCACGGATCTCTGCAATGCTTTCCCGCTCTTTAGTGATCGCGTTTTGTTTCTGTTTCCATGGTTACATTCAGCGACTCGTTGGGTTTACAAGTTGCTGCTCACAACAAGCGGTCTCCATATCATCAGCGATATAAATAGGGCTGAGCCCGAGTTTCCTTCACACTCTCCATAGATAGACCGGGGCTTTGTGGGGCGTAAAGAAGCGAGCCGCGGCGCCCGTCGTCATGGCAGGGCAGAAGTCGCGCTCTCAAGGAAAAGTGCCGCGCCGAGGTTCTTTTTTTAACATCTGCCGGGACTATTTTTAGCTCATTATAATTGCAGATGTGTTCAGTGGAAAGAGGAAAAAAATGGAAGGATTCTCATGGAAACGTCAAAAGTTCCACAAGCTGGGAGGACGGCAACGCCGGCGGCGGTTTTATGGTCACAAATTTATTTGCCTTTTGAGTCAGGATAGTGGAAATCTGTGTTTGTATGCCTATAACTATATATTCTTTATGACAAAATGTTTTCAGCACAGGATAAAGCAGATCTAAATCCTAACTTAACCCCTTCACACCTAAGGATAAAACCAGGGCCGTCTTAACCACTTAACCCCCGGACCATATTGCTGGTCAAAGACCAGAGCACTTTTTGCGATTCGGCACTGCGTCGCTTTAACTGACAATTGTGCGGTCGTGCGACGTGGCTCCCAAACAAAATTGGCGTCCTTTTTCTCCCAAAAATAGAGATTTCTTTTGGTGGTATTTGATCACCTCTGCGGTTTTTAGTTTTTGCACTATAAACAAAAATAGAGCGTCAATTTTGAAAGAAAAAAAATTATTTTTTACTTTTTGCTATAATAAATATCCCCCAGAAATAAATTAAAAAAAAAACATTTTTTTCCTCAGTTTAGGCCGATACGTATTCTTCTACATATTTTTCGTAACAAAAAATCGCAATAAGCGTTTATTGATTGGTTTGCGCAAAAGTTATAGCGTTTACAAAATAGGGGGTATTTTATGGCATTTTTATTAATATTTATTTTTTTACTAGTAATGGCGGCGATCAGTGATTTTTTTTCGGTACTGCGACATTATGGCGGACACTTCGGACACTTTTGACACATTTTTGGAACTATTGGCATTTTTATAGCGATCAGTGCTATAAAAATGCATTTGATTACTATAAAAATGCCACTGGCAGGGAAGGGGTTAACACTAGGGGGCGGGGAAGGGGTTAAGTATGTTCCCTGGGTGTGTTCTAACTGTAGGGGGGTGGACTAACTAGGGAAATGACCGATCGCTGTTCATACATTGTATGAACAGAAGATCAGCATTTCTCTCCCTGACAGGACCGAGAGCTGTGTGTTTACACACACAACTCCCGGTCTTTGCTCTGTAACAAGCGATCACATGTGCCCGGCGTCGATCGCGCCCACCAGGCACGCGCACGGGAGTCGGGGGCGAGCGGGGGGCACGCACGCGCCCCTAGTGGCCTGCGTGAGAGCCGACATTATATTACGTGCTCTCGCGCAGGGGAGCCGACCTGCCGCCGTAAAACTGCGACGGCTGGTCGACAAGCGGTTAATAGCATCTTGGGCCCCTGGGCAAAGTAATGCGGGGGGGCTCTTACAGGTGTAATGCAAAAAAAAAAACACGGAGGGGTTCCGGCCGGGCCTGTAAGGGGCCCTGGGGACCATCGGGCCCCTTACAGGTGTAACGCAAAAAAATAAAAATAACAAATAAATAAAAAAAACTGGGGACCATCGGGCCCTTTACAGGTGTAATGCCTGTACCCCCCTGATGGCGGCCCTGGCCCCTACACATTATTCAGACTGGATTGTTGCTCCCCAAATAACTGAGTGCCACAACCACCAAGAGCATAGGCCAGGGCCGTCTTAATAGCACCATGGGCCCCTGGGCAAAGTAATGCTCTGGGGCCCCTACAATGATGACAGTGCAGGTAAACAGACATCAAGTAGGTAGGAGGCAGACTGCCTCCCCTGTGTATCCATCACTCTCAGTGCTATAATGGGGGCCCCCAATTTTGGGGCAGCATGGGCTCAAGGACCAGCTGCTTTGGGCAAAGTGCAGGGGCCCCCAATGCAGTGCCCAGGTGTGCCCTCTCATTAAGACAGCCCTGGGTAAAACCAATCTTAATGCCTAAGCACAATTTGCCAACTTTGACATGTGTTAGTAAAATCGTGCATATCATCACAACCAGTGGCGGCCGGTGGTAATTTTTTTGGGGGGGTGGCAAACAGTAACACACACACACCCCCCCCCCAGTCGATTGGTCAGGTGGGAGTGGTGCACTTACCCCATCTATTTTGGGCAGCTAGGGTTGCCACCTGTCCAGGATTCGCCCGAGCAGTCCGTGTTTAAAATTATGTGTCCGGGTTTCATTCCGCCTGAAACCCAGAAACATTATTCCAACCAGGCTGTGGCTCCCCAAGTAGCTGAGATAGCCACACACAAATCTGTTGCCGTCAGGTGGCAGGTTCGGCATCAATGGGAGGCTGGGAATTGATGCCAGCAAGAGCATTTTGGCCACATCCACTGTATGCCACCACACGCTATGCGTGACGCATTACTACTTTCCTTGGGGCACCCAAAGATGTCCCAGGTCTTCTTTAATCCTATATTGCATACTATGGGAAAAAAATTTGCCCTGCGCCAAGTGTTATGCCGCGTACACACGACCGTTTTTCATGTCATGGAATAAAACAAAGTTTTTCTCGATGTGATTCCTCTCAAGCTTACCTTGCATACACACGATCGTGATAAAAAATGCTCGAGCGAAACGCGGTGACGTACAACACGTACGACGGCACTATAAAGGGGAAGTTCCATTCGAATGGCGCCACCCTTTGGGCTGATTATGCAAATTTCCCTGTCTCAAAACTTGCTTCTGATCATGGGCGTTTTTTCCCCGTCGTTAAAGCGTACACATAAGCGTTTCTTCGCGCCGAGAAAAACGACGAGAAAAAATAGAGCAGGTTCTAAATTTTTAATGCCCATATTTCTCGATGAGAAAAATGCTCTGGAGCCCACACACGATCGTTTTTAACGACCAATCAAAAAAATTGAATTTTTCTAGTCATGAAAAACGGTCGTGTGTACGCGGCTTTAGGGTTTGGCTTGAAGAAAAGGTGGCAGCCCTATGGGCAGCGCTTCTCCCGGGCTTCACCGGCAGCTTCCGTTCCTCAGTAGGGATGGCTTTCCCTTCCCCTGCTCTCCACGGGCATTGCAGGCGGCTTCCGTTTCCTCCCACCTCCTCTGCAACCAATTGGGACTCTTCTCTTTTCGGCCAATCGGGTCTCAGACCTGCTTCTAATTGGCCAGATTGAGGATCAGTGTTTCAATAGTGAATATTCATTCACTGTTGTAACACCTGGGTGGGTGGGTTCCTGGCGCAATGCTCTGCGCCACGAGACCACCCAATTTTTAAGCCTATTGGAGCCTGCAGGAGGAGGACTTTGATAGGGACTCTGATGTAAGGGGGGACTCTGATGGGGACCCTGGTTTAAGGAGGGTCTCTGATAGGGACCCTGATGTAAAAGGGGACTTGGATGAGAACTCTAATGGGGACCGTGATGTAGGAGGATGGAGAAGTTGAGGTAAAGGGGGACTTGGATGGGGAGTCTGATGTAAGAGGGGACTTTAATGGGGACCCTGATGTAAGGGGGGGGTCTCTGGTTGGGATCTGATGTAAAGGGGGACTGCGATGGGGGCCCTGAGGGGGGACTCGGATGGGACCCTGATGTATAGGGGGACGTTGATGGGGACTATGATGTAAGGGGGACTCTGAAGGTACACTGATGTAAAGGGGGACTTTGATTGGGAAAATTATACATGGGGGACCCTGATGTAAGAAGGGACGTTAATGGGGACCCCGATGTAAGAGAGGGCTCTGATGGAGACTCTGATGTAAGGGGGGACTTTTATGGGGACCCTAATGTAAAGGGGTTTTTAAATTGGGTCTATGATGTAAGTTGGAACCCAGATGGAGACTCTGATCTAAGGAGGGTCTCTGATAGGGACCCTGATGTAAAGGGGGACTTGGATGGGAACTCTAAAGGGGACCCTGATGTAAGAGGTGTCTCTGATGGAGAAGTTGATGTAAAGGGGGACTTGGATGGGGACTCTGATGTATAGGAGGTCTCTGATGGGGATCCTGATGTATAGGGGGATTTTGATAGGGAATCTGATGCTAGGTGGAACTTGGATGGGGACCCTGAGGGGGGACTCTGATGGGACCATGACGTAAAGGGGGACTTTGATGGGGGTTCTCATGTAAGGAGGGACTCTGATGGGGACCCTGAGGGGGGCTTTTGGTGGTACCCTGATGCAAAGGGGGATTTTGATTGGGACTATGATGTAAGGGGGGGACTCTGATGTAAGAAGGGACTTTAATGGGGACCCCAATGTAAGGGAGGACTCTGATGGGGGCCCTCATGTAAGGGGGGTATAATGGGGACCCTGATGTAAGAGGGGACTTTAATGGGGACCCCGATGTAAGGGAGGTCTCTGATGGGGGGCCCTGATGTAAGAGGGGGACTTTCAGGGCCAGATTAAGAACATCATGGGCCTGGTGCTGAGGATTTTGGTGGGGCCTTTTAGGCTGCATTCACACCTCCGCGACAAGTAACGCCGCGTACGTGGCGTATTTTGCCGCGAATAGTGTAACTTTTTTTTTACAAATCCTTCCTATTGCTTTGTATGGCCGAACGCCAATGCCGCCTGAAAAAAAGGGTCCGGGACTTTTTTTCATGCCGCAGGTGTACGGCGTCTATGAGATGTGAACCATCTCATAGACAGCAATGGGATTTCTCCCCTCCAGCGGCACGAGCGTCGGGCGTTTTGTCGCTGAGGTGTGAATGGGGTGTAATAAATAATAAATAAATGCGTGGGAATGACATGAACGCAGCCCAGCCAAGGCAAGTGACCAAAGGCACAGAACCCAGAAGGAAGACCGGGTGAAGATGGAAGTATTATCACAGGATCCCAGGAGCCTCTCATGGGGCCCCCTACTGACTAGTGTTGAGCAGAATATGCCATATTCGATTTCGCGATATATCTCGAATATATATTCGAATATTCGAGATATATTCGCTAAATTCGAATATTCGTGATATTTTATCGAAATTAATTGAATGCGATTTTTCGCTATTGCGAATGCGAAAATAATTGCGATTTTTTTAATAACTGCGGTAGGAGCGCTCTGATTGGCTTAGAATATTCGTGATATTTTATCGAAATATCGCAACATGCGAATGCGATATTTATTGCGCAATTTCGAGATATGCTGGAGGAGCGCTCTGATTGGCTCAGAATATTCGTGATATTTTATCGAAATATCGCAACATGCGAATGCGATATTTATTGCGCAATTTCGAGATATGCTGGAGGAGCGCTCTGATTGGCTCAGAATATTCGTGATATTTTATCTAAATATCGCAACATGCGAATGCGATATTTATTGCGCAATTTCGAGATATGCTGGAGGAGCGCTCTGATTGGCTCAGAATATTCCTGATATTTTATCGAAATATCGCAACATGCGAATGCGATATTTATTGCGCAATTTCGAGATATGCTGGAGGAGCGCTCTGATTGGCTCAGAATATTCCTGATATTTTATCGAAATATCGCAACATGCGAATGCGAAATTTATTGCAGATATTTCGAAAACTGCTGTAGCAGCACTCTGAAATCGAATATGTATGATATTTTAACCAAAATACATATTGCGATTGCGATTTTTCGATCGCGCATGCGCAATTGCGCGAACAACACGCGACCATTTCCTGGAGCCTTGCCAGTTTCCCAATATTACAGCAACATGGTGGGAAGCAATTTCACAAAGTCTGAGGAAAAGTTGCTGATTTGTGTAAGTATTTTGACCACTGTTATTTCATCATCTTCAACTGCATTTAAGTCTAGTTTAAAAGTTAGTATATATGATCAGATATTAGTATTTAACCAAAAATGTGTCTCCTGCTTTTACAAAACTACAAGTCCCAGCATGCCTGGACAGCTGCAGACACCCTGGTTGGCAAATGTGTATTTAGGCACTTTTCCTTGTTATTTAGCATAATGAATTTAAAATTTTTTTGGACATAGGACGTATGCGAACGTCCTGACTTCAGTGTCCTCAAGGCCCAAGGACGTTCGAATACATATTGCCCTTTAGATGTTGCAGAACTACAACTTCCAGCATGCCTGGGAATGCTGGCACTTCTAGTATTGTAAGTTCTGCAGGCCCACATTTTTCAGGCCTTTATGCACGGGTCTCTAAACTGTGGCACCCTAGATGCAGCAAAAGTAAAATTCTTAGCATGCACTGAAAGACCGTGGCTGATGGGAGTAGTAGTTTTGCAACAGCTGGAGGTGGACTGGTCTTGAAACCCAGAGTTAGGTAACAAACCCGTAGTGTTTTGCAACCATTCTGCCTCCAGCTGGTTATTTTCTGTTGAAAAGCCTGTGGCGTGCAAAACACAACCCAAAAACTCCACCCGGTGCAAGGAAAAATTTGCACACACCTAAAGAGTGACATCACAAAAAACTGCGACGGTTGCATACGTCAGTGGTCCTCCGAAAAGGTCCCGTCTCTGACCCCCCGGGGCGTTAGGCTCCTAGGCTCCTGACAGGGAAAAGAGTTACTGTGGTCCATACAGCCGAAGCCATATGGACCCATCTCGGTCCAAGCAGCGCAATCAACACGCGAACAACACGCGACCATTTCCTGGAGCCTTGCCAGTTTCCAACTTATGATCGCAGCGCAATCACACAGCAACATGGTTGGAAGCAATTTCACTAAGTCTGAGGAAAAGTTGCTGATTTGTGTAAGTATTTTGACCACTGTTATTTCATCATCTTCAACTGCATTTAAGTCTAGTTTAAAAGTTAGTATATATGATCAGATATTAGTATTTAACCAAAAATGTGTCTCCTGCTTTTACAAAACTACAAGTCCCAGCCCAGCCCAGCATTTAAGTCTAGTTTAAAAGTTAGTATATATGATCATATATTAGTATTTCACAAAAAATGTGTCTCCTGCTTTTACAAAACTACAAGTCCCAGCATGCCTGGACAGCTGCAGACACCCTGGTTGGCAAATGTGTATTTAGGCACTTTTCCTTGTTATTTAGCATAATGAATTTAAAATTTTTTTGGACATAGGACGTATGCGAACGTCCTGACTTCAGTGTCCTCAAGGCCCAAGGACGTTCGAATACATATTGCCCTTTAGATGTTGCAGAACTACAACTTCCAGCATGCCTGGGAATGCTGGCACTTCTAGTATTGTAAGTTCTGCAGGCCCCCATTTTTCAGGCCTTTATGCACGGGTCTCTAAACTGTGGCACCCTAAATGCAGCAAAAGTAAAATTCTTAGCATGCACTGACAGACCGTGGCTGATGGGAGTAGTAGTTTTGCAACAGCTGGAGGTGGACTGGTCTTGAAACCCAGAGTTAAGTAACAAACACGTAGTGTTTTGCAACCATTCTGCCTCCAGCTGTTTTTTTCCTGTTGAAAAGCCTGTGGCGTGCAAAACACAACCCAAAAACTCCACCCGGATGCAGTGAAAAATGTGCACACACCTAAAGAGTGACATCACAAAAAACTGCGACTGGTACATACGTCAGTGGTCCTCCGAAAAAGGTCCCGTCTCTGACCCCCCGGGGCGTTAGGCTCCTGACAGGGAAAAGAGTTAGCAACGCATATCTCCCCTATACGTGTATCCTGTGTTGTTAATAATATATTCATAATTATGCAAATGATAATGGCTGCTATATTTATGCAAAAAAGGTGGCGACCGAAATGGCAGGATATAAAATCTTTCATGTTACCCCTGTCATTGATTAATAAGGCGAGAATGCTTCCAATTGTTGAATAGCATACATTTACGTCATATATCCATAAGGCTGTCAACAGAAGTATTACAATATACTTTGTTCTTCATCTTGCAGAAGTTCCTGGAAACAGGATACGATGAGCTGCGGAGGCAGCCACAGAAAAGGGCTGTGGTCAGCGCCCTAATCGCTGACTTTGGCGGCCAACATGACCACAAGGCCATTGTTAAGAAGTGGTCTGACCTGAAGAGGCGCCAAATGGTTCATGTCAGACGTCTTCGGGCTAAATATCATCCAGGTAAGTTATTGTTGACAGTTATGTTTTTTTTTTAAAAAGTGTATTTTGTGCGTGAACTCGAAAGAGAGAGGAGCCGGCCTGCAGGAGTTGGGAGGCCTCCCCCAGAGGCAATCTGCCACCTTTCTCCATGCCCCGGTTGGCAATGGCGGGTGTGAGGGGGTCCTCCCAACCCAACCTCGCATAGCACACCCACCAGGGGCGGGGCTGAGACCACCAAACTCAATTCACAGGTAGCCGAGAGCGGGATCCGAACCCCTAGCTGCAGAGGTGAATCAGTTGTCAGTGCAGTGGCAATCGCGTGGAGCCACCGCAGCTCCTTTGGTGACAGTTATGTAAGGTCATATGTAATTCATGTAAGGTCAGATGTTGTTAACCAAGATGCCATGTTGTGCTAACATATATCACCACCGGCCAAGGTATTCATAGTACTGTTGAAAAAAGACATGGGGCAGCAGACAGGAACACAGAAGTTATGTGGGAACATAATTTTCCCATTGCTTTGCATGGGACTTTAAAGAAAAACCCCGACCATGGCAAGTGGGGGTGGGTAAGGTTTAAACCACCTATCCTATGTTTGTGGCTGACATATAAGTAACCTGTGTGCCAAGTTTCATATAAATATCTTTAGCCGTTTGTACGTGATGCTGGAACATACATACATACATACATACATACATTTATGCACACACACACGTTGAGTTTTATATATATAGATTACCACTAAATTCCTGTGTTAGGAGTGGGGTTGTTATAGTAATCCCGTGTGCTCCATCAGGCCCTTTTTTTAACATGAGATGGTCTGAACAAAACAAAGGAGACAAAAACAGCTCATTTTAACATGGTTGCATCCCAGCTCACGCTCAGTCCCCTGTAGTGCCCACAAGACCCTTTAATATAACATTGTCCCATTGGTTAACTGTCTATATAAATCAATTTGTATTCATATACAATACAGCACAGTACACAGAATTTGCATACGTCATTAGAAAACATTTTTATAATATATGAACATTGTGTTATTATAGGAGCTCCAATGCCAGTTGTCCGCGCCAAGCGCAGAAGGCGCCAGGCCGATGAGGAGGAGGAGGATGCGGCAGAGGAGGATGCGGCAGAGGAGGAGATGGATGAGGAGGAGCAGCCAGGGCCCTCCCACTCCCCAACCCCAGCTCCTGTTGAGGAGCAAGCTGAGGAGCTTCCCCCCCCCCCACCACCCCAACTTCTCAAGCAGAAGAGCAGGAGGAAGAGAGCGGTCCTGTGAGCCTCATTCAGGAAGGTAAATATGTGCACAATGATTAATAACATTTCAACAACAAAATGTAGATATAAAAATGGACAACATATAAAGCGCACCTGTCAGATTGTAGAACCATAATATGGTATTGATGCTAGAAGTATACAGGTAGTGCATAATTATTAGGCAAGTTGTATTTTTTGAGGATTCATTTTATTATTGAACAACAACCATGTTCTCAATGAACCCAAAAAACTCATTAATATCAAAGCTGAATTTTTTTGGAAGTAGTTTTTAGTTTGTTTTTAGTGTTAGTTATTTTCGGGGGATATCTGTGTGTGCAGGTGACTACTATTACTGTGCAGAATTATTAGGCAACTTAACCAAAAAATAAATAGATAGCCATTTCAATGATTTATTTTTAACAGTGAAACCAATATAACATCTCAACATTCACAAATACACATTTCTGACATTTAAAAACAAAACAAAAACAAATCAGTGACCAATATAGCCACCTTTCTTTGCAAGGACACTCAAAAGCCTGACATCCATGGATTCTGTCAGTGTTTTGATCTGTTCACCATCAACATTGCGTGCAGCAGCAACCACAGCCTCCCAGACACTGTTCAGAGAGGTGTACTGTTTTCCCTCCTTGTAAATCCCACATTTGATGATGGACCACAGGTTCTCAATGGGGTTCAGATCAGGTGAACAAGGAGGCCATGTCATTACTTTTTTTTATTTAATACCCTTTCTTGCCAGCCACGCTGTGGAGTACTTTGACACGTGTGATGGAGCATTGTCCTGCATGAAAATCATGTTTTTCTTGAAGGATGGTGACTTTTTCCTGTACCACTGCTTGAAGAAGGTCTCTTCCATAATCTGGCAGTAGGACTGGGAGTTGAGCTTGACTCCATCCTCAATCCGAAAAGGCCCCACAAGCTCATCTTTGATGATACCAGCCCAAACCAGTACTCCACCACCACCTTGCTGGCGTCTGAGTCGGACTGGAGCTCCCTGCCCTTTACCAATCCAGCCACGGGCTCTTCCATCTGGCCCATCAAGACTCACTCTCATTTCAGCAGTCCATAAAACCTTAGAAAAATCTTTCTTGAGATATTTATTGGCACAGTCTTGACGTTGCAGCTTGTGTGTCTTGTTCAGTGGTCATCGTCTTTCAGCCTTTCTTACCTTGGCCATGTCTCTGGGTATTGCACACCTTGTGCTTTTGGGCACCCCAGTGATGTTGCAGCTCTGAAATATGGCCAATCTTGTGGCAAGTGGCATCTTGGCAGCTGCACGCTTAACTTTTCTCAGTTCATGGGCAGTTATTTTGCACCTTTGTTTTTCCACACGCTTCTTTTGTTTGATGATCACGCTTCAGAAGCTTTGCAACTTTAAGAGTGCTGCATCCCTCTGCTAGATATCTCTCTATTTTGGACTTTTCAGAGTCTGTCAAATCCTTCTTTTGGCCAATTTTGCCAAAGAAAAGGAAATTGACTAATAATTATGCACACCTGATATAGAGTGTTGATGTCATTAGACCACACACCTTCTCATTACAGAGATGTACATTACCTAATATGCCTAATCTGTAGTAGGCTTTCGAGCCTATACAGCTTGGAGTAAGACAACATGCATAAAGAGGATGATGTGGTCCAAATACTCATTTGCCTAATAATTCTGCACTCCCGGGATGTGTTAGACACATAACAAGTGTATACACATGATAATGATTGATTAATAAGCAAAAAAAAATATTTATTTATTTGGTAACGTTATTTGAAATCCAAATGTTTTTTTATTATATCCTAAAAGCATCAAGAGATCTGAGGAGGCAAAATATACTCATCCAAAAGACGCACCAGAAGATCCTTCAGAACCAGCGGAAGATGAGCTACCTCAACCAACAAAATGCTCTGCTAGAGCAGCAGCTATCGGGTCAGATTGCGGAAATGCACCGCATTCAGAAACGGATTGAGAGCTATATTTAAATTTATTTTTGTATTAAAAAAACTTATTTTTTGGAAATGTTTCATTTCTTTTTGAGATAGAGTTGTAGGTTTTTAAACACATCTAACTTCACATCAAACAAATCAACATCAACACATTTAACTTCATAATAAGCAAAAACATTTTATACTATTATTTTATTTAACATTAACCTAGGACAAACTAAAGCACACGACACAGACACGACGAACACAAAATAAACTGTTGAAAAATGAACATAACAAAAGCAACAATATATATATATATACAAAGAGAGAGAGAGGGAGAGCAAGAAAGAGAGAGAATGCAGATGAGCTCTTGCAGTCAGCCCAATGGTTGCAGTATAAATGCCGCAAAACAGGGTTTAACATAAGGTTCATTGTTATAGTTACACTTGCTGTTTAGATCCGGTCTGGTAGTCCGGTCTGGTAGCTTGTAGCGGAGGCTGTTGGTGGATCCGCTGTGCCAGAAAGGTCATGAAGCTTTACTCAGCATGGAGGCAGCAGCAGGAGTATTAAAATATAATATAACTAGACAATGCATTTCCTGAGGAAAATGCGAGTGGGAATGCTGAATAGCTTAATTGGTGAGCCCCTTGCCAAAGACATTCACCATAACCACTACACTATCTTTAGGACACACAGCTTCTTTCTCTATCTGCAAAGTATAGAGTATGCTGACTTCCTGGTCGCCCCTCCCCCCTCAATAGGTTTCCCCTCCCCCCCAGGTCAGTGAGGAGGAATATTGCACTGAGGTCAGGAAAGTTATTTATGGAAAGAAATAACATTACAAACGCTTTTAATTCACAGATCTAATACATGATTTAAGCCTCCAAACAAAGCTTAATAAATCCTCAAACGTACATGCAATTGATACAACGACTACACCGTTTGAAATACACGGCCCTTGTAAACGCATCGATATGAAATTTATGTAGATAAACTTAAAAATGTGGCCATGTCTGCGATTTAGAAAAGAGCGTCTTTGTGAGTTCTGCAGCAACATTTTTTAGATAATTTCACATGAGAGTCTATGAGACATAATTTCTGGCTGTTGCTCCAATAATTAAAACTAAAATACGTATCGCAGAATTGGTCACATTGCCATAAACCAGACAAGCATAGCTACGTTTTGATATAAAAATTGTGTATGAAAAGTAGATCTTGTGGGCGTGAGACCAATTTGTTTCCCCTTTTTGTAAAGATATTTTTAATTACAAAGATCTCCAATGTTAAGGTCACATGACAGACTCTAAATCCCCTCCATAG
Organism: Rana temporaria; assembly: GCF_905171775.1. Taxonomy (NCBI): domain Eukaryota; kingdom Metazoa; phylum Chordata; class Amphibia; order Anura; family Ranidae; genus Rana; species Rana temporaria. Next base: position 17,013,309 of record NC_053493.1, read on the forward strand.
GATTACATTATAACCTATTGCATTTTTGTGAAAAATTCGCAAAACGTAAATTGCGTTTTCACCAAAAAATTGTAAACGATAACGATCTGAAAAGTCATAGCCGGATAGCTAAATATTTTGTGACCGCTTTAAAGGTTTTTCAGTGTCTGTAAGTGAAAGTATGAAGTAGCTGAAACTTTTGGCATGGCATGTGAATTCAAAGGGGAAAAGGATGTTCTCATTGACTTCAATGTTTAAAAAAAGGGTCTAAAAGCTTAAAATTTATAAAAGTGTAAAAAGTAGAAAAAAACTTGAAGAAGTCCCATCATTAGCTGAACGAGACGAACATTTTTACAGTTGAATGGTCTCAATAGCTGAAAGTATGCCGAAGTTACGCAGAACCAAAAAACGTAAGGAATAATAAGATTACTAAATTTACGGATATCAATACTGGAAATGTTTATTAAAGCATTCACACTAATTAAGATTAATACATTTACGGGTATCCATACTAGGAATGCTTATTAAAGCATTCCCACTAAGTATCACACAGGCATGATTTACAAGCAGTAGTGGTAATAGTAATACATAGCATAAAAACACTTGGGGAATACTTTACAGCATCAGTAGTGGTCATAGTAGTCAATAGTGTACCAAAAAATTGGGACACAGGTGTCTTGACTGAGCTGTAATAGTAGTAGTAGACATTGACAATACAGTGTCAAATCACTCGGGCAAGAGGTGCCATGATGAACAGCAGTCTTAATAAGAGTATATAGGGTGTGAAATAACTGATGACATAGGTGTCTTGACTGGGCAGCAGAAGCAGCAGTAGTAGTATTAACAGTAGTAGTTGATACAGAGTCATATCACATGGGCAGGAGGTGCCATGATGAACAGCAGTAGGAATAGGAGTATATAGAGTGTCAAATAACTGCTGACATAGGTGTCTTGACTGGGCAGCAGCAGCAGAAGCAGCAGTAGTATTAACAGTAGTAGTTGATACAGAGTCATATCACATGGGCAGGAGGTGCCATCATGAACAGCAGTAGGAATAGGAGTATATAGAGTGTCAAATAACTGCTGACATAGGTGTCTTGACTGGGCAGCAGCAGCAGAAGCAGCAGTAGTATTAACAGTAGTAGTTGATACAGAGTCATATCACATGGGCAGGAGGTGCCATCATGAACAGCAGTAGGAATAGGAGTATATAGAGTGTCAAATAACTGCTGACATAGGTGTCTTGACTGGGCAGCAGCAGCAGAAGCAGCAGTAGTATTAACAGTAGTAGTTGATACAGAGTCATATCACATGGGCAGGAGGTGCCATCATGAACAGCAGTAGGAATAGGAGTATATAGAGTGTCAAATAACTGCTGACATAGGTGTCTTGACTGGGCAGCAGCAGCAGCAGAAGCAGCAGCAGTAGTATTAACAGTAGTAGTTGATACAGAGTCATATCACATGGGCAGGAGGTGCCATGATGAACAGCAGTAGGAATAGGAGTATATAGAGTGTCAAATAACTGCTGACATAGGTGTCTTGACTGGGCAGCAGCAGCAGAAGCAGCAGTAGTATTAACAGTAGTAGTTGATACAGAGTCATATCACATGGGCAGGAGGTGCCATGATGAACAGCAGTAGGAATAGGAGTATATAGAGTGTCAAATAACTGCTGACATAGGTGTCTTGACTGGGCAGCAGCAGCAGCAGAAGCAGCAGCAGTAGTATTAACAGTAGTAGTTGATACAGAGTCATATCACATGGGCAGGAGGTGCCATGATGAACAGCAGTAGGAATAGGAGTATATAGAGTGTCAAATAACTGCTGACATAGGTGTCTTGACTGGGCAGCAGCAGCAGAAGCAGCAGTAGTATTAACAGTAGTAGTTGATACAGAGTCATATCACATGGGCAGGAGGTGCCATGATGAACAGCAGTAGGAATAGGAGTATATAGAGTGTCAAATAACTGCTGACATAGGTGTCTTGACTGGGCAGCAGCAGCAGCAGAAGCAGCAGCAGTAGTATTAACAGTAGTAGTTGATACAGAGTCATATCACATGGGCAGGAGGTGCCATGATGAACAGCAGTAGGAATAGGAGTATATAGAGTGTCAAATAACTGCTGACATAGGTGTCTTGACTGGGCAGCAGCAGCAGAAGCAGCAGTAGTATTAACAGTAGTAGTTGATACAGAGTCATATCACATGGGCAGGAGGTGCCATGATGAACAGCAGTAGGAATAGGAGTATATAGAGTGTCAAATAACTGCTGACATAGGTGTCTTGACTGGGCAGCAGCAGCAGCAGAAGCAGCAGCAGTAGTATTAACAGTAGTAGTTGATACAGAGTCATATCACATGGGCAGGAGGTGCCATGATGAACAGCAGTAGGAATAGGAGTATATAGAGTGTCAAATAACTGCTGACATAGGTGTCTTGACTGGGCAGCAGCAGCAGAAGCAGCAGTAGTATTAACAGTAGTAGTTGATACAGAGTCATATCACATGGGCAGGAGGTGCCATCATGAACAGCAGTAGGAATAGGAGTATATAGAGTGTCAAATAACTGCTGACATAGGTGTCTTGACTGGGCAGCAGCAGCAGCAGAAGCAGCAGCAGTAGTATTAACAGTAGTAGTTGATACAGAGTCATATCACATGGGCAGGAGGTGCCATGATGAACAGCAGTAGGAATAGGAGTATATAGAGTGTCAAATAACTGCTGACATAGGTGTCTTGACTGGGCAGCAGCAGCAGAAGCAGCAGTAGTATTAACAGTAGTAGTTGATACAGAGTCATATCACATGGGCAGGAGGTGCCATGATGAACAGCAGTAGGAATAGGAGTATATAGAGTGTCAAATAACTGCTGACATAGGTGTCTTGACTGGGCAGCAGCAGCAGCAGAAGCAGCAGCAGTAGTATTAACAGTAGTAGTTGATACAGAGTCATATCACATGGGCAGGAGGTGCCATGATGAACAGCAGTAGGAATAGGAGTATATAGAGTGTCAAATAACTGCTGACATAGGTGTCTTGACTGGGCAGCAGCAGCAGAAGCAGCAGTAGTATTAACAGTAGTAGTTGATACAGAGTCATATCACATGGGCAGGAGGTGCCATGATGAACAGCAGTAGGAATAGGAGTATATAGAGTGTCAAATAACTGCTGACATAGGTGTCTTGACTGGGCAGCAGCAGCAGCAGAAGCAGCAGCAGTAGTATTAACAGTAGTAGTTGATACAGAGTCATATCACATGGGCAGGAGGTGCCATGATGAACAGCAGTAGGAATAGGAGTATATAGAGTGTCAAATAACTGCTGACATAGGTGTCTTGACTGGGCAGCAGCAGCAGAAGCAGCAGTAGTATTAACAGTAGTAGTTGATACAGAGTCATATCACATGGGCAGGAGGTGCCATGATGAACAGCAGTAGGAATAGGAGTATATAGAGTGTCAAATAACTGCTGACATAGGTGTCTTGACTGGGCAGCAGCAGCAGCAGAAGCAGCAGCAGTAGTATTAACAGTAGTAGTTGATACAGAGTCATATCACATGGGCAGGAGGTGCCATGATGAACAGCAGTAGGAATAGGAGTATATAGAGTGTCAAATAACTGCTGACATAGGTGTCTTGACTGGGCAGCAGCAGCAGAAGCAGCAGTAGTATTAACAGTAGTAGTTGATACAGAGTCATATCACATGGGCAGGAGGTGCCATGATGAACAGCAGTAGGAATAGGAGTATATAGAGTGTCAAATAACTGCTGACATAGGTGTCTTGACTGGGCAGCAGCAGCAGCAGAAGCAGCAGCAGTAGTATTAACAGTAGTAGTTGATACAGAGTCATATCACATGGGCAGGAGGTGCCATGATGAACAGCAGTAGGAATAGGAGTATATAGAGTGTCAAATAACTGCTGACATAGGTGTCTTGACTGGGCAGCAGCAGCAGAAGCAGCAGTAGTATTAACAGTAGTAGTTGATACAGAGTCATATCACATGGGCAGGAGGTGCCATCATGAACAGCAGTAGGAATAGGAGTATATAGAGTGTCAAATAACTGCTGACATAGGTGTCTTGACTGGGCAGCAGCAGCAGCAGAAGCAGCAGCAGTAGTATTAACAGTAGTAGTTGATACAGAGTCATATCACATGGGCAGGAGGTGCCATGATGAACAGCAGTAGGAATAGGAGTATATAGAGTGTCAAATAACTGCTGACATAGGTGTCTTGACTGGGCAGCAGCAGCAGAAGCAGCAGTAGTATTAACAGTAGTAGTTGATACAGAGTCATATCACATGGGCAGGAGGTGCCATGATGAACAGCAGTAGGAATAGGAGTATATAGAGTGTCAAATAACTGCTGACATAGGTGTCTTGACTGGGCAGCAGCAGCAGCAGAAGCAGCAGCAGTAGTATTAACAGTAGTAGTTGATACAGAGTCATATCACATGGGCAGGAGGTGCCATGATGAACAGCAGTAGGAATAGGAGTATATAGAGTGTCAAATAACTGCTGACATAGGTGTCTTGACTGGGCAGCAGCAGCAGAAGCAGCAGTAGTATTAACAGTAGTAGTTGATACAGAGTCATATCACATGGGCAGGAGGTGCCATGATGAACAGCAGTAGGAATAGGAGTATATAGAGTGTCAAATAACTGCTGACATAGGTGTCTTGACTGGGCAGCAGCAGCAGAAGCAGCAGTAGTATTAACAGTAGTAGTTGATACAGAGTCATATCACATGGGCAGGAGGTGCCATGATGAACAGCAGTAGGAATAGGAGTATATAGAGTGTCAAATAACTGCTGACATAGGTGTCTTGACTGGGCAGCAGCAGCAGAAGCAGCAGTAGTATTAACAGTAGTAGTTGATACAGAGTCATATCACATGGGCAGGAGGTGCCATGATGAACAGCAGTAGGAATAGGAGTCTATAGAGTGTCAAATAACTGCTGACATAGGTGTCTTGACTGGGCAGCAGCAGCAGCAGAAGCAGCAGCAGTAGTATTAACAGTAGTAGTTGATACAGAGTCATATCACATGGGCAGGAGGTGCCATGATGAACAGCAGTAGGAATAGGAGTATATAGAGTGTCAAATAACTGCTGACATAGGTGTCTTGACTGGGCAGCAGCAGCAGAAGCAGCAGTAGTATTAACAGTAGTAGTTGATACAGAGTCATATCACATGGGCAGGAGGTGCCATGATGAACAGCAGTAGGAATAGGAGTATATAGAGTGTCAAATAACTGCTGACATAGGTGTCTTGACTGGGCAGCAGCAGCAGCAGAAGCAGCAGCAGTAGTATTAACAGTAGTAGTTGATACAGAGTCATATCACATGGGCAGGAGGTGCCATGATGAACAGCAGTAGGAATAGGAGTATATAGAGTGTCAAATAACTGCTGACATAGGTGTCTTGACTGGGCAGCAGCAGCAGAAGCAGCAGTAGTATTAACAGTAGTAGTTGATACAGAGTCATATCACATGGGCAGGAGGTGCCATCATGAACAGCAGTAGGAATAGGAGTATATAGAGTGTCAAATAACTGCTGACATAGGTGTCTTGACTGGGCAGCAGCAGCAGCAGAAGCAGCAGCAGTAGTATTAACAGTAGTAGTTGATACAGAGTCATATCACATGGGCAGGAGGTGCCATGATGAACAGCAGTAGGAATAGGAGTATATAGAGTGTCAAATAACTGCTGACATAGGTGTCTTGACTGGGCAGCAGCAGCAGAAGCAGCAGTAGTATTAACAGTAGTAGTTGATACAGAGTCATATCACATGGGCAGGAGGTGCCATGATGAACAGCAGTAGGAATAGGAGTATATAGAGTGTCAAATAACTGCTGACATAGGTGTCTTGACTGGGCAGCAGCAGCAGAAGCAGCAGTAGTATTAACAGTAGTAGTTGATACAGAGTCATATCACATGGGCAGGAGGTGCCATGATGAACAGCAGTAGGAATAGGAGTATATAGAGTGTCAAATAACTGCTGACATAGGTGTCTTGACTGGGCAGCAGCAGCAGCAGAAGCAGCAGCAGTAGTATTAACAGTAGTAGTTGATACAGAGTCATATCACATGGGCAGGAGGTGCCATGATGAACAGCAGTAGGAATAGGAGTATATAGAGTGTCAAATAACTGCTGACATAGGTGTCTTGACTGGGCAGCAGCAGCAGAAGCAGCAGTAGTATTAACAGTAGTAGTTGATACAGAGTCATATCACATGGGCAGGAGGTGCCATGATGAACAGCAGTAGGAATAGGAGTATATAGAGTGTCAAATAACTGCTGACATAGGTGTCTTGACTGGGCAGCAGCAGCAGCAGAAGCAGCAGCAGTAGTATTAACAGTAGTAGTTGATACAGAGTCATATCACATGGGCAGGAGGTGCCATGATGAACAGCAGTAGGAATAGGAGTATATAGAGTGTCAAATAACTGCTGACATAGGTGTCTTGACTGGGCAGCAGCAGCAGAAGCAGCAGTAGTATTAACAGTAGTAGTTGATACAGAGTCATATCACATGGGCAGGAGGTGCCATGATGAACAGCAGTAGGAATAGGAGTATATAGAGTGTCAAATAACTGCTGACATAGGTGTCTTGACTGGGCAGCAGCAGCAGCAGAAGCAGCAGCAGTAGTATTAACAGTAGTAGTTGATACAGAGTCATATCACATGGGCAGGAGGTGCCATGATGAACAGCAGTAGGAATAGGAGTATATAGAGTGTCAAATAACTGCTGACATAGGTGTCTTGACTGGGCAGCAGCAGCAGAAGCAGCAGTAGTATTAACAGTAGTAGTTGATACAGAGTCATATCACATGGGCAGGAGGTGCCATCATGAACAGCAGTAGGAATAGGAGTATATAGAGTGTCAAATAACTGCTGACATAGGTGTCTTGACTGGGCAGCAGCAGCAGCAGAAGCAGCAGCAGTAGTATTAACAGTAGTAGTTGATACAGAGTCATATCACATGGGCAGGAGGTGCCATGATGAACAGCAGTAGGAATAGGAGTATATAGAGTGTCAAATAACTGCTGACATAGGTGTCTTGACTGGGCAGCAGCAGCAGAAGCAGCAGTAGTATTAACAGTAGTAGTTGATACAGAGTCATATCACATGGGCAGGAGGTGCCATCATGAACAGCAGTAGGAATAGGAGTATATAGAGTGTCAAATAACTGCTGACATAGGTGTCTTGACTGGGCAGCAGCAGCAGCAGAAGCAGCAGCAGTAGTATTAACAGTAGTAGTTGATACAGAGTCATATCACATGGGCAGGAGGTGCCATGATGAACAGCAGTAGGAATAAGAGTATATAGAGTGTTAAACAACTGCTGACATAGGTGTATTGACTGGGCGGCAGCAGCAGCTGAAGCAGCAGTAGTAGTATTAACAGTAGTAGTTGATACAGAGTCATATCACATGGGCAGGAGGTGCCATGATGTACAGCAGTCTTAATAAGAGTATATAGGGTGTGAAATAACTGCTGACATAGGTGTCTTGACTGGGCAGCAGAAGCAGCAGTAGCAGTATTAACAGTAGTAGTTGATACAGAGTCATATCACATGGGCAGGAGTTGCCATGATGTACAGCAGTCTTAATAAGAGTATATAGGGTGTGAAATAACTGCTGACATAATTGTCTTGACTGATCCAAAGGAGTCATGGGAGAAAATCATGTGGTCAGATGAGACTATAATATAATTTTTTGATCATAATTTCACTAACCGTGTTCGGAGGAAGAATAATGATGAGTACCATGCCAAGAACGCCATCCCTAATGTGAAGCATGGGGGTGGTAGCATCATGCTTTGGTGGTGTTTTTCTGCACATGGGACAGGGTGACTGCACTGTATTAAGGAGAGGATGACCGGGGCCATGTATTGCAAGATTTTGGGCAACAACCTCCTTCCCTGAGTTAGAGCTTTGAAGATGGGTCGAGGCTGGGTCTTCCAACATGAGAATGACCCAAAGCACACAGCCAGGATAACCAAGGATTGGCTCTGTAAGGAGCATATCAAGGTTCTGGCGTGGCCTAGCCAGTCTCCAGACCTAAACCCAATAGAGAATCTTTGGAGGGAGCTCAAACTCCGTGTTTCTCAGCGATAGCCCAGAAACATGACTGATGTAGAGAAGATCTGTGTGGAGGAGTGGGCCAAAATCCCTCCTCCAGTGTGTGCAAAGCTGGTGTAAAACTACAAGAAATGTTTGACCGCTGTAATTGCAAAGAAAGCCTACTGTACCAAATATTAACATTGATTTTCTCTGATGTTGAAATAGTTATATTCAGCACTGTAAATACATCAGGTCCGGGGCTTCATCAGGGAATGCATGGCAAGGGACCCTTCAGCGCCCTGAACCGACGACGGGTGCCAGAAAGTCACCGCCGATCCAGGACTCATTCATCTTTATGAATGTGAGTCTGTCCACGGAGTCTGTGGACAGACGGGTCCTCTTGTCCGTGACCACCCCACCTGCCGCGCTGAATGTCCGCTCAGATAGTACGCTGGAGGGGGGGCAAGACAATAACTCCAGCGCATACTGAGCGAGCTCGCGGCAGGTGTCCAATCTGGCAACCCAGTACTCCATGGGGTCGTCGGTGCTCATACTGTCAGAAGCACCGACGGACGCCATGTAGTCTGCCACCATGTGGGCCAGCCGCTGGTGGTGACTGCTGCTGCTGCTGCTGGTGGTGGTACTGGGTCGCTCGGTTTGGAAGAACATCCTCATCTCTTCCATTAGGTCCCCTGCTCGGCTGCAGCTGGGTGCAGCCACCTGCTGGGTGAGATGAGGGGGGACAACTGGAGGCCGGGGAGTTGCCTGCTCCAACCGTCTGACAATGGCTGCCTGCAGTTCCTCCATCCGGTGCTGCCTCCGGCTGGCTGGGATGAACTGCTCCAGTTTCCCCTTGCACCTGGGATCCAAAAGGGTGGCCATCCAGAAATCATCCCTCGTCTTGATGGTCTTAACCCGGGGGTCCCTCCTGAGGCATCTCAGCATGTGGGCAGCCATGGGGAAGAGCACAGCCCGCTGTGACTCCTCAATGCTGGCCAGGTGAATGAGGTGCGACTCTTCTTCCCTGAGGCGCTGCTGGTCAAACTCAGACATGCCCAACCCCCGGACTATCGGTGCCCCCAACACCGGCTCTCCCTCCTGACCAGGCCCTGACTCCGGGACGACACCAGCAACCACCTCCTCCTCCTCTTCATCATCATCCTCCTCCTCCTCCTCCTCGTCCTGGCCCTGGTCTCGGTGGAGCATTGCTGACTCCTCCTGCTCCACCAAGGCACTCTCCCCAGCCTCGAGCAGGCGATCTAGTGTCCTCTCCAGCATGAACAGTATTGGCAGCACGCTATTGAGGCCAATTTGCTCACTGCTGACCATCTTGGTCGCCTGCTCGAAGGAGGACAACACTTGGCAGACCTGGTTTATCTGCCCCCACTCCGCACAGGCGATGAAAGGGAGTTGTGGTGAAGCCCTCTGAGTGCCTAGTTCCATCAGGTACTCCCTCACCGCCCTTTGCTGCTCCCACAACCTCTTCAGCATGTGGAGGGTGGAGTTCCACCGCGTCACACTGTCCACAATCAGCCTGTGAAGGGGCAGATTGTACTTCCGCTGCAATTTGGACAGGGACGCGGTAGCGGTTGGGGAGCGCCTGAAGTGGCTGGCAATCCTACGCGCCTTTGCCACAATGTCACTCAACCCTGGATAAGTGCGCAGGAACTTCTGCACCACCAGGTTGAGGACATGTGCCAGACAGGGCACGTGCGTCAGACTGCCAGCATGGAGGGCGGCGAGTAGGTTGCTGCCGTTATCGCAGACAACCATACCTGGCTGGAGCCTTCGGGGTGTCAGCCACTTCTGGACCTGAGCTTGAAGTGCTTTCAGCACTTCTTCTGCAGTGTGTCTCCGGTCCCCTAAACTAACAAGCTGGAGCACGGCCTGACAGCGCACGTGCCCCACACTTGAGTAGCTACGGGGGCGCTTGCTGGGAGGCTCAGCAGCTGCGGAGACAGTGGCTTGAGGGAGACCAGCAGTTCTCCCCTGGACACCCCGGGGCGGCACCACAAGATCGGTTGCCGACGATCCCTCACCGACGCCTCGGAGGGAAACCCAATGGGCCGTGAAGCTGATGTAGCGTCCCTGCCCATGCCTGCTGGTCCAGCCATCCATTGTCAGATGAACCCTGTCGCTGACAGCGTGATCCAGCGACAGGGTTACATTCTGCACAATGTGCTGGTGTAGGGCAGGGACACCAGTCCTGGCAAAGAAATGGCGGCTGGGGACACGCCATTGGGGTTGGGCCTGCTCCAACATCTGCCTGAAGGGGTTGCTGTCAACTATGTTGAAGGGCAGCAGATGTTGGGCAATAACCCTTGCCAGGAGCCCATTGAGGGAACGCACACGTCGGTCTCCAGGGGGGAAGGGAGTGGTGCGGTCAAAGGCGTCTGAAATCGACGCCTGGCGCCGGACGGCAGTGCGGGACACAGACGTGGAGGGTGCTGTGGAAGTAGAGGTCTGGCTGCCGGTACCAGTACCTCTACTAGAGGGAGCGGGGGGGCATGACCTGCTGGAAACAGATGAAGATGTGGCAGGGGCTGCTGTACCCTGCTCACGTGTGGTGGTGGCGCTGCTACCACCACCACGCTTCATCTCTTCATACAACGCCCAGTGGTTTATCCTCAGGTGCTGGTTCAGGGCTGTGGTACCCACCCGAGCCAAACACTTCCCTCTCTTCACCCTCACTTTACAAATCCGGCAGATGGCCACGGTAGGGTTGTCTGCCACCAGGGTAAAGAAATTCCAGACAGGTGACTTCAGCACCGCCCTCCTGTCAGATGGGGTGACGCTTACTTGCACCTGCTGGGATTCGGTGCGCACAGGTGGAGCTGCCTGCTGCTGCTGCTGCTGCTGCTGCTCCTCCTCCTGACACCTCCTGCTGCCATCACCAGTGGAGACCCTGACGATGGTCTCCCTGGTGGTGACCTGGCGCACCGTTTCACCAGGGTGCCTACCTTCCCCGTCGTCACTGACGTAGTGAGCCGACGCGTCAGATGGCAACCATGATGGGTCACCCTCTTCGCCCCCAGAGATGTCAGACCAAGGGCTGAGATGTGTTGGTCTGAGGGAACCACGTGACATGGAGCCTCTAGCCTGGCTCCGCTGTCCCCTCACCCACGCCTGGGTCTGACTAGGTGCTGCTGTTTCCTGCACCAAAACAGCAGCACCAGTTTGAAGGGATGTCTCTGGGATACTGCCAGCAGGTATCCCATCCTCCTCATCCATCCCTTCAAAAAGGTCCTGACCATCAGGACAGAGCTGGAGGTCTGCCTGATGCATGGCCTCCCCCAAGAGATCCCTATCACTGTCGCTGTCGAACAGTAAGATGCTGGACTCTTGGGGGCTGGGGGGGGGTAGTACAGGCAACGGTGTAATGGTGGTACTACTGTGAGTCGGGACCGACGACTCAGTGGCACTGCTGTGCCCCATGTAGTCCACCACTACTTGAGCCTGAGATGGCAATATCGGGCGGCTGCCCGATGGGAAGAACTCCCGGATCAGGCGTACTCCCCTTGCACCCGATCCTCTACCACTAGTAGGGGCACGAGAGGTACCCCGTGCTGGCAGCGATCCAGCACTGGGAGTAACTCCCCTACCCCTGCTGCCACGGCCACGGATGCCGCTCATTATTGCTGATATGTGTGTGGGGGGGTTAAACTTTATTGGGGGGGAAAATGTGAACAAAATGTGTTTTTGTGTTTTTTTTACAAGACAGGCACGCAGACAAAGACGTACACAGACAGCTACTAAACTATAAGAAAAGTAGTACACCAGACAAGGACTACAAAATTAAAGAAAAAAAAAAAAAGCACTAAACAAACACTAACTTTTTTTTTTTTTTTTTTTTTAAACACAAAACACAGACACTAAACACACACTAAGCTAAGCTAGATGAAATAAATGTACACTAACAGTGTGTACACTTACTACACAAAATTTAACTAAACTGAACACAAAACTTAGCTTTTATAAAAGCTCTTTAGGGAAAACTAAACAAAATTTGAACTGAGATGCCTATCAAATATCACTGAACAGCGAACCTGCAAGATCTAACAGTAACACAAGATGAACAAAACTTAGCTTTTAGAAAAGCTCTTTTATAAAGCTCAGATCAATATGTGTTCTGAAATCTCTTGCAAATATAACTGAACAGGGAGGATTGCAGGATCAAACAGTAACACAAATGAAAAAAACAGCACAAAACAGCACAAAACGTAGCTTTGAAAAAAGCTCTTGGGTCTATTGCTTTGAAAAAAGCAGTTGATATACTGGAAAAGATCCACTGGAATCACTAAATAGCAATGCTGGTGATGATCTAAATCAATCAAGAACAAAGACACAGGAAACCAGGAACACAGAAACAGCCTCCACACTCTATAGCCAGCTTCTGAATCTGCAATGAAATGGTGCTGGGAGTGAGCTTATATAATGTCCATGCAGGCAGGTTCCTATTGGTTGCTAACCTGTGACGAGTGTGGAAGGAGAACTCTGATTGGCTCTGATGCAAAAGGGCGGAGCAAATAATCGCGCAATATTCCTATTGCCGAATATTCGCATTGCGAATATTCGGCAATATAAAATGATCGCTTCAGCTACTCGGCCCAATGGCTCTAATCATACCAGCAATGCTTTCAGACGTCTATGGAGATCACTAGGATGTGATCTGTTTTAAAAATGAAACTGTAAAAATCGCTCTGATGCGGAAGATCGGGGCGAGGAAAATAATCGCGCGATATTGCGTTTGCCGAATAATCGCATTGCGATCTTTCTGGAAAATTCAATGAACGCTTCAGCTACTCGGCCCAGGGTCTCTAATGATACCAGCAATGCTTTTAGACGTCGATGGAGATATCTAGGATGTGATCTGATTCAAAAAAAAAATTGTAAAAAATCGAATATTCGGAATTGCGAATATTCACCGCGAATTTCGAAATATAGCGCGATTTCTCGAATATGCTATATTCGAGTCGAATATTCGCAATGCGAATATTCGTGAGCAACACTACTACTGACCCGGTGGACGGTGGCCCTTGGGCAGTGCCTAAGTGCACAGTTGCCAACATTTAAAAAATATTTTCACGGCCACTTTTTTATATAAGTGCTATATTTAGAGTAGCTGAGATCCCCGATGTTCCTCTATACATCATAGTAGTAATCACAAAATTAAATGAGCACTAATAATGGGGCAGAACAAATATGAGAACTGAGATTTCCTTTAGTTGAACTAACAAAAGTGTGTCCATTCTAGAGCTGGTAACATTGACGGAATTTCAGTATAATTTTAAAGAACTGTTTTTGTGGGTAAGCGACATAGGGGAGGAGTATGGACGGTATATAAGTGGGAAGTATGTGCAGGTGAGGGAGAGGAATGTGGAGGGTCTAACAGTGGGCACTATGTACAGGAGAGGAGTACAAAGGGTACGGAAAAAAGCACTATGTACAGGAGAGGAGTGTGAAGGGTATGACAATGGGCAGTATGTACAGGAAGAGTGAGGGGGTATGACAGAGGGTAGTACGTACCAGAGAGAAGTGTGGAGGGTATGATGGGGCAGTATGTACAGGAGAGGAGTGTGGAGGGTATGACAGTGGGCAGTATGTACAGGAGAGGAATGTAGACGGTATGATAGTGGGCTCTATGTATAGGAGAGGAGTGTGGAGGGTATGACAGTGAACACTATGTATAGGAGAGGAGTGTGGAGGGTATGACAGTGGGCACTATGTATAGGAGAGGAGTGTGGAGGGTATGACAGTGAGCAGTATGTACAGGAGAGGAGTGTGGAGGGTGCGACAGTGGGCACTAAGTACAGGAGAGAAGTGTATGACAGCAGGCACTATGTACAGGAGAGGAGTGTGAAGGGTATGACAGTGGGCGCTATGTATAGGAGAGGAGTGTGGAGGGTATGACAGTGGGCACTATGTACAGGAGAGGAGTGTGTAGGGTATGACAGTGGGTACTATGTATAGGAGAGAAGTGTGGAGAGTATGACAGTGGGCACTATGTACAGGAGAGGAGTGTGGAGAGTATGACAGTGAGCACTATGTACAGGAGTGGAAGGATATTTAGGGACTGAGTAGTGGTTAAGCGGGTCATACATGGATTGAAATTACGCCAATTATGCAGAGACCAGCCATAGTCAATCTATGTATGGGCTAGCTGGTTTTACACAAGTCAATCTATTAATCAACTTGAGTACAACCAGCCTGTTTTTTTTTTCTTAAAACAATCAGTGCTGCCAGCTAAAGTTAGCAACACTGATCATTGTACGCACTGGCAGAACACAATAACACTGCAGGAGTGATTCCCCCATCCACAGGTCAGCAGGTGAGAGGGTGTGTGGGGACAGGCTGGGGAAAGATACTAGTCAGTGGCTGGGTAGGCACTGGTAGTATCAGAGGCAGATACACACAGGTTACATACGCCACGATTGTTAGAGCGAGAACAATAATTCTAGTACTAGACCTCCTCTGTAACTCTAAACATGTAACCTAAAAAAATGTAAAGCATCGCTTAGGATACCAAAAAAAATTGTGCTAACTTAACTGACTAACTGTTTTTTTAATGAATGAAACATTTTTTTTCCAAAAAAACATGTTTGAAAAATTGCTGCGCAAATACCGTGCTAGAGCTGCACAATTAATCGTTAAAAAAATCGTGATCTCGATTCAACCCCCCTGACGATCTCCAATGCAGAGTTTGACGATTCTTTCATATAACAAGTGGAGAGACTTTCAGCTGTCAAAAGAAAATATCCGGGCAGTCTGCCAAGTTTTTAACAGGAAACATTGTAACTGACACTTCCTTCTTAGATCAAAGGGATACACTTCTGTGTGTAAAGAACAAATCTGGGCAGTCTGCGAAGTTTGTAAACAAAATGAAACATTGTAACTAACTAACATTGTAATTAAATTTAACCACTTAAAGTCCAACACTTGTTTCTTAAGTTAGAAAGCAATATTATTTGCTAGAAAATTACTTGGAACTGCCAAACATTATATATATTTTAGCAGAGACTCTAGGGCAGGGATATGCAATTAGCGGACCTCCAGCTGTTGCAGAACTTCAAGTCCCATAAGGCATAGCAAGACTCTGACAGCCACAAGCATGACACCCAGAGGCAGAGGCATGATGGGACTTGTAGTTTTGCAACAGCTGGAGGTCCACTAATTGCTTATCCCTGCTCTAGGGAATACAATGGCTATTGCTGCAATATGTTATGTCACACTGCATTTTCCCACTTCAATGAATAATAAAAACCATAAAAACAAAACAGTGAAGTTAGCCCATTTTTTTTTTTTTTTTAATGTGAAAGATGATGTTACGCCGCAACAATCGTGAGAGAATCATGATCTATCTTCTAAGCAAAAAAAATTGCAATTCTCATTTTAGCCAGAATCGTGCAGCTCTGTACCGTGCAACATAAAAAGTGCAAAGACCACCATAGAGTAATTTTCTAGCAAAAAAACAAATGATGATTTTTACATGTAGTAGAGAAGTGTCAGAATTGGCCTGGGTGGCAAGGGGTTAATTACCATGAGTAATATACAAATAATTATTATAAGCCCTGTGATCCTATCAGTCTGCTGTAGTGTGTCAGCTTGTATTTATATTGGCCGCTCTGAATGTAGCTTCTGACAGGCTGTGCAAGCCGGCCCGTATCTCCGGAACCATAAATGATAGCCGTCCCATATTTTAACCAGTTGTGGGGTAGCTCTTCCCATGCCTACTCCCCAAATGTGGGGTTTCTGTGACCCTCTGGTCATCGAGCTACAACCCCCCAAATTCGATCTTAGAAAAAAAAAAAAAAAAAAATTTTTTTTTTTTTTTTTTTTTTGGGCAAATGGGCCTATCTTGAGAAAGGGGCCTGGAGCTGCAGCTCCATCAGCCCCATTGTTAATCCGGCCCTGGGGACTTTAATTAAGGCTGATGTAAGGGGGGGACTTTAATGGGGACCCTGATGTAAAGGAGGACTTTGATAGGGACCCTGATCTAAGGGTGGTCTCTGATGGTGATGTTTATTTTATTTTTAGCCTGTGAATATTTGTAATTGATGCAATGCTCTATGTGGCCCTAATACTGAACAGGTTGGAGGCCCCTGCCTTATGCCGCGTACACACGATTGGAATTTCCGATGAAAAGGGTCAGATGGACTTTTTTTAATCGAAAATTCCGATCGTGTGTGGGCCGCATCGGACTTTTTTCCTATCGGTGTTTAGAAATAGAACATGTTTAGAAATTCCTATCGTCTGTGTGCAACTCCGACGGAGGAAAAAAACCCACGCATGCTCAGAATCAAGTCGACGCATGCTCGGAAGCATTGAACTTCATTTTTCTCGGCTCGTCGTCGTGCTTTACGTCACCGCGTTTTGGACGGTCGGAATTTTGGCCTGACAGTGTGTATGCAAAACTGATGGAAGTCAGCTTCATCGGAAATTCCGACGGAAAATTCCATCGGAAATTCCGATCGTGTGTACACGGCATTAAGATCAATGTTTGAACTTGATAGTAAAAGGCCTTTAATACAACCCAACCCGTTGTATAACTGTCAATACAACATCAAATAATGAGTATAAAGCCCCATACACACTATCAGTTTTCCTGATGGTTTTCTCTTCAGGTTTACCAAAACCATCTAATATGAGGTCAAACCTTAAGCGTTTCAATTTGAATGCAATCAGGCAGGTCAGTGCCGGCCCAAGACATTGTGCTGCCTGGGATCAAGAATAAAATGCTGCCCCCCCCCCCAGAAAAAAAATCACGCCAACCAAAAGGCCCCCACATTCATTATTTTATATCATGATAATAACTAAAGGGGACCCGTCATGGCTCTATACATGTATAAAGGAGTATAAAGAGGACCTGTCATTGCTCTATACATGTATAGGAGTATAAAGAGGACCTGTCATGGCTCTATACATGTATAAAGGAGTATAAAGAGGACCTGTCATTGCTCTATACATGTATAGGAGTATAAAGAGGACCTGTCATGGCTCTATACATGTATAAAGGAGTATAAAGAGGACCTGTCATTGCTCTATACATGTATAAAGGAGTATAAAGAGGACCTGTCATTGCTCTATACATGTATAGGAGTATAAAGAGGACCTGTCATGGCTCTATACATGTATAAAGGAGTATAAAGAGGACCTGTCATTGCTCTATACATGTATAGGAGTATAAAGAGGACCTGTCATGGCTCTATACATGTATAAAGGAGTATAAAGAGGACCTGTCATTGCTCTATACATGTATAAAGGAGTATAAAGAGGACCTGTCATTGCTCTATACATGTATAGGAGTATAAAGAGGACCTGTCATGGCTCTATACATGTATAAAGGAGTATAAAGAGGACCTGTCATTGCTCTATACATGTATAGGAGTATAAAGAGGACCTGTCATTGCTCTATACATGTATAGGAGTATAAAGAGGACCTGTCATGGCTCTATACATGTATAAAGGAGTATAAAGAGGACCTGTCATGGCTCTATACATGTATAGGAGTATAAAGAGGACCTGTCATGGCTCTATACATGTATATAGAGGACCTGTCATTACTCTTTACATGTAAAGGAATATCAAGAGGACCTGTCATGGCTCTATAAATGTATATAGGACTATAAAGAGTACTTGACATGGCTCTATACATGTATAAAGGAGTATAACGAGGGCCTGTCATGGCTCTATAGATGTATAAAGAGGACCTGTCATGGCTCTATACATGTATATAGCGGACCTGTCATGACTTTTTACATGTAAAGGAATATAAAGAGAACCTGCCATGGCTCTATAAATGTATATAGGAGTATAAAGAGGACCTGCCATTGCTCTATACATGTATAAAGGAGTATAACGAGGGCCTGTCATGGCTCTATAGATGTATAACGAGGGCCTGTCATGGCTCTATACATGTATATAGGAGTATAACGAGGGCCTGTCATGGCTCTATACATGCATATAGGCGTATAAAAGGACCTGCCATGGTTCTATACATGTATCCAGGAGTATAAAGGGACCTGTGAATTGCCGGCGGCCACAATGTCTTTTGCGCAAACTAATCAATGTACGCTAATTGTGTTTTTTTTTTTTTTTTACCAAAATTATGTAGAAGAATACATATTGGCCTAAACTAAAGAAAATAGTTTATTTTTCTAAATTTTGGGGATATTTAATTTATTATAGCAAAAAGTAAAAAAATATATATATTTATAGCACAAAAAATAAAAACCGCAGAGGTGATCAAATATCACCAAAAGAAAGCTCTATTTGTGGGAAAAAAAGGACATCAATTTT
The DNA here is from genome assembly GCF_905171775.1 of Rana temporaria. Taxonomy (NCBI): domain Eukaryota; kingdom Metazoa; phylum Chordata; class Amphibia; order Anura; family Ranidae; genus Rana; species Rana temporaria. The sequence continues at coordinate 17,031,633 of NC_053493.1, forward strand.
ATTTGGGTAGCGGAACGGGCTGGTGGGCATCAGTATGCTGCCCCCCTAAAAGTGCTGCCTGGTACCCATGGTACCACCCGGTCCCATCATAGGGCCAGCCCTGAGGCAGGTCCTTGTACTACATGGTTTTGGTAAACCTGAAGAGAAAACCAGCAGGAAAACTGATAGTGTGTATGGGGCTTAAGAAAAATGCAGACGGTCTGTTAGTACAAGCTTATTTTATTCAGAATCCATCTTGAAACATATTTACAATATTGTGGTGTATAATAATAATACGACAATGCAGCTAAGCAATGATACATGAAGTACTGTATAGACTTTTAGTCGTGTTACACTTTAGAGACAATGTGGCTTTTACACACAATGTTGGCTCGTGTTATTTTCTAAAAGAAACAAACATATATTAAGTCTGATAAAATCCTGAGTTTTTTCTTCCTTATGTATATATATATATATATTTATATGGCAAGTTCCCCACCATAGCCACTGCAAGCCTGGTGCTTAAAGGCTGACGCTGAGTATGGTGACTACAACATCTGCTAGGTGATATATACAAAATGATAGATTAATCTCGGTAAGAAGAGGATGAACGATTCATTCAGTGACACTCCTATGTTATTATTCAGGTCGACGTTCAGCAGATTTTTGCAAGATGAATAATGTCTATATAATAATCAATAAAAACAACATGTATAGCTTATACTGTATAACCTCTCCTTATATGACCAATCACGTAATCAAATCTGTATAAATTGGACATAAAAAAAACACTTAAAAAAAAAACTTTTTTTAAAAAAAAAACTTAAAAAAACACTTCTAAAAAATTAATAATTCTAAAAAAAAAAAAAAAAAAATATCTAAGATTTTTTGTGTCTATTCATCCATATATATTTTATTCCAAAAACGTACATTTGTTCCACTTGCGCTTTCCGCCTTGTACCCAACACCACCCTAATATCTTGAAGATTTTTGCTTTTTTTTTTTACGGCGTTATTACCTCCTTGGCATGGCGGCAACTTTCGATATCCATCTCAAAATGGAACAGATTTTTTAATTTTTGCAAATATTGTTAAATACTTGTGATATAAATGAAATGCAATACACTCCAATATGATGTATATTACATAACGATGGTATAGAAAGTTATATTTATTTAATTTCACACTTTTTTGCATGCGCCTATAAATATGAGCATTTATTTTTATTCCTAACCTCGTAAGGTAGTCTGAATAGCCCTATATATATATATACTGTGTCCCCCCCCTCCCCCCCAAAAAAACAAAAAACAAAAAAAACAAACAAAGGATCCACCCAAAATTAGAAATCCCCATATAATTAAACCAAAAAGTGTCTAGAGGGGCCAACAAGTCCTTTATCCTTCTGACAACAGAAAAGCAAAAGGCAATGTGTTTCGGGGGTTCCAAACACTTCCCCTTCATCAGGGTCTGAAGGTAATGTCTCCTCAAGAAGATGCATTAACCTGCTGGTAAAAATATGCAGGGCTGGGACAAGGTGTGAGCGAGAGGGGAACCTGCCCTGGGCACAGTGGTGTTCAGGGGTTCCAAACACTTCCCTTTTATTAGGGCCTGAAGGTAATGTCTCCTCAAGAAGATGCCTTAACCTGCTGGTACAAACACGCAGGGCCGGGACAAGGGGTGGGGGTGAGAGGGGAACCTCCCCTGGGTGCAGTGGTGTTTCGGGGGTTCCAAACACTTCCCTTTTATCAGGGTCTGAAGGCATACCTCCCAACTTTCTGAGATGGGAATGAGGGACACCTATCAGCAAAAGTATGCAGGCATAGAACACACCCCTTGCCACGCCCCCTTAAAGGAGAATTGTACAAAAAAAATAAGATTGGTTAAACCCACAAGTGCTTTTTTTACCACTACTATTTCTTTATATTGGCTTTTGGAATTTACAAATGCAGCAATTTAGAATTCAGATGAAAGGTTTAGCACTGGGAAACACTTTTTGATAGATGAAAAGTGCATTTTATATACATCTATAGAGATCAGACCAAAATGAGGGACAAATGAGGAGAATGAGGGACAGAGGGACATTGCTCCAAATCAGGGACAGTCCCTCGAAATCAGGGACAGTTGGGAGGTATGCTGAAGGTAATGTCTCCTCAAGAAGATGCCTTAACCTGCTGGTACAAACACGCAGGGCTGGGACAAGGGGTGGGCGAGAGGGGAGCCTGCCCTGGGTGCAGTCAGGGCCGGTGCTACCACTAGGCAAACTTGGCAGCCGTCTAGGGCGCACTACTGCCTAGGGGCGCCCGGCCGCTGGTTTCCCTACGCATCTGCATGCTCTGCAGGCTGCAGCATGTAGCTAACTCAGTCCCAGGCAGCCGCTCCGTCCAACCGGTGGTGTAATTCGAGGCGCATCGCAGCACTGGAGCCAGCGCTAGAGGAAGCAGAGCACAGCTTCTGTATAGCGCTGCCTCCTGTCACATGGGTAGGGCAAAGGGGGTGGAGTCAGGGATAGAGCCAATGGGGGCGTCAAAATTAGGTTTCGCCTAGGGTGTCAAAAATCCGTGCACCAGCCCTGGGACGACGCTGTGGTTTACTGTAGGGATGGGACGCCTTCCTTCTGTTACAAGGGTGACAGAAGTAATGACAGCGGCAGTGACTTTGACAAGAAAGTGACTTTTGGGCATATGATCTCCTAAGCCTGCAGTTTGGCATCTTTGCCCCCCGGGCGCCGGGGGACCTTATCCCGACACGTGATGCTTTATCTATAAACACTTTCAAACCCTTTTTGAGTTCAGGTCCAGTCCATTCTTGACATTACATTGAGCCCCCCGGATGAAGGGGGAGTTGTTGGACCTCCAAACCATGTTGGATGCCTTTTGCTTTCCGGTTGTTATTTGGGAAAAGAAGAGAGGACTTTTTGGCCTCTGAAGGCAATTTTTTGTTTTTTTGGTTTGCTTATAATTTAGTCCTTTCATTACTCTATGACTTTTTAACACTGTGTAAGGTTTACATTTTTAGCACAGGTCCACTTTAACGGGAGTGTAGGTTTAACAAGTAATCAGCAGGCATTAGCCGGGAATTAGCAAGCTGCGGTAGATAACTTGGCCGACCTTTGCCGATACTAATTATTCGGTGAACGCCCGCAGAAGCCTGTACAATCCCCGCTCATTGTGAAGCTCTCCAGACCAGCGGTTTAGGAACTGAGATTATAAAAACAATGAAAAACCTGCGAGTCCTCAGACGTAGCATTAGAGGCTTCCTAATGCTCCTCAAATCCATTTCCACAATCTCCGAAAAAAGCTCACCATAAATATTCCCACCACTGACTCTTATGTTGCATTTTTGATGTAGTTAATGTATTTGCCACTTTAACCACTTAAGGACCGAGCCTGTTTTTCAGACTGTGGGGCAGATCCACGTACCTTTGCGCCGGGCGCAGCGTATCTAAGATACACTACGCCGCCGTAACTTATTCATTTTATTTCGAATCCTCAAAGAATTTGCGCCGTAAGTTACGGCGGCGTAGTGTATCTCTGGCGGCGTAAGGGCTCGGAATTCAAATGGATGTAATGGGGGCGTGTTTTATGTAAATACGTCGTGACCCGATGTAAACAACGTTTTTTTTTAACTGTGCATGCGCTGTCCGTGGGGGTATCCCAGTGCGCATGCTCGAAATTAAACCGGAACCAGCCAATGCTTACGACGGTGACGTCATTCTACGCGAATTCCTATTTGCGAACGACTTACGCAAACAACGTAAAAAATACTAAATTTTTACGCGGGAACGACGGCCATACTTAACATGGGATACGCCTCATAGAGCAGGGGTAACTATACGCCGAAAAAAGCCTTACGGAAACTACGTAAAAAAATGCGCCGGCCGGACGTACGTTCGTGCATCGCCATATCTAGCTAATTTGCATACTCGATGCGGAAATCGACGGAAACGCCACCTAGCGGCCAGCGTAAAAATGCACCTTAGATTCGACGGCGTACTAAGACGTACGCCAGTCGGATCTAGCACAGCTTCAGGCGTATCTTGTTTTGTGGATACAAAACAAAGATACGCCGGAACAAACTAGAAGTTACGCGGCGTATCAATAGATACGCCGGCGTAATTTCTTTGTGGATCTGCCCCTCTGTGTTTACAAGTTAAAAACTGTTTTTTTTGCTAGAAAATTACTTAGAACCCCCAAACATTTTACATTTGTTTTGCTACAAAATTTATTAGAACCCCCAAACATTATACATTTTTTTTCTAACACCCTAGAGAATAAAATGGCGGTCAATGCAATACTTTTTGTCACACCGTATTTGCGCAGCGCTCTTACAAGCGCACTTTTTCTTTGAAAAAATTACTTAGAACCCCCAAACATTTTACATTTTTTTGGCTAGAAAATGTATTAGAACCCCCAAACATTATACATTTTTTTTCTATCACCCTCGAGAATAAAATGGCGGTCATTGCAATTCTTTTTGTCACACCGTATTTGAGCAGCGGTCTTACGAGCGCACTTTTTTTTTAAAAAAAATCACTTTTTTGAATTAAAAAATAAGACAACAGTAAAGTTAGCCCAGTTTTTTTTTTATTCTGTGAAAGATAATGTTACGCCAAGTAAATTGATACTCAACATGTAACGCTTCGAAATTGCGCCCGCTCGTGGAATGGCGTCAAACTTTTACCCTTAAAAATCTCCATAGGCGATGTTTAAAAAAATTCTACAGGTTGCATGTTTTGAGTTACAGAGGAGGTCTATGGCTAGAATTATTGCTCTCGCTCTAACGATCTCAGCGATACCTCACATGTGCGGTTTGAACACCGTTTTCATATGCGGGTGCTGCTCACGTGAGCTCGTCGAGACGGGCGCTTTCATTTTTTTTATTATTATTTATTTTACTAGATTTTATTTATTTAAAAAAAAAAGTCACTTTTATTCCCTTGTAATAGAAAAAAGAATGACAGGTCCTCTTAAATATGAGATCTGGGGGTCAAAAAGACCTCACATCTCATATTTACACTAAAATGCAATAAAAAAAAAAAAAAAATAGTAATTTGAAAAAATTACAAAAATAAATTGGCCCTTTAAGATGTATAAACGTCACTTCCGCCCTGCTATGGTATGGAGACGGATGGGGGGCCGCCTTGCTCTCACTCATATCAATGCCCAGCATGAGAAAGGACCCGATCGCCTCCGCCGCTGCCGACGGCTCTGGTCAGCGGCGGAGGGCGTGGGAGAACGGTGGGAGGGGGGCCTCTCCCGCCACCGATAAGGGTGATTTCACGTCGCATCCGCCGCAGAGACCACCATTATCGTTTACAGGACTGCCGCCTGAAGACATGGGTACCTCGGTTGTGTCAGCAGCTGCTTCCATTACCGAGATATCCCTCTTCAAACTAAGGACGTATATAGTCGTGCGGCGGTCCTTAAGTGGTTAAATGCGGAGCATAATATTCCTCTATTGCGGTAAAAAAAAATACATTTTAGAATTGTTTTTGTAAATACTTAGTGGTCATGCTATTTTTTTTTTCATGCAGCAGTCTAAAAAAAAAAAAAAAGATATAATATATTACAGTACATTTTTTGTATGTGAACATGAGGTTAGGAAATACAATGCAAAGGCATGAAAGCAAACTGAAAAAAAAAAAAAAAAAACAAAAACAAAAAATTTGGAAATTCTTTTTTTTTTTTTTTATACAAATAAGTCCATAATACTGACATCTCTCGATAAGTTTTTTTTGTTTGTCTCAATCTCTATTTTGGTTTCATTTCGACTCTGGTGTTGTCATCTCCGTCTAATTCGTACTCCTCCACTTGCCCGTTGGTCCACACCTTCATGCGGTCTGTTAAATCGCTGGTTCTTGGTGCTAAGATGAAGTCGTATATTATAGCGGCTGCGGCACCACCGATCATTGGACCAACCCAGAAGATCTTAACGAGGGGAAAAGGAAGATTGTGTTATCATTTTTATTCTAGACTCTGTCAAGGTTTAAAGCCCAAGGTTTTCCCTTGCAGTGGGGCTGTGCCTGCAGTGCGTGGGTCAACTGATTGTTCCTTGGAGAATTGGAGAATAGAGATATGAAAATGCCCCCCTCGGCTTATACATGAGTCACCTTTTTGCGCCTGATCTCCCGGACTTTGGGGACCCGGTACTGGCACACGTGTAGTCCCACTCTTCCTCTACAAGTGTGCAAAGTTTGTTTTCCAGGGGACCTACGGCCGGGGGAGCACCGATTTTTCAAAGCCGGGCACCCCTTCCATAGACTCCCATGTTAAATGGTCATTTCTCCGATGATTTTGGGGACCCGTTACCGGCGAGTCGTAGGTCCACTGGACCCGGAACTTGGCACACATGTAGCCCAATTTCCCCTCCTCTTCTATAGACTCCCATGTTAAACATCAGTCTAGTCATGGGCACAGTGAGGCATGGGCGCAGTGAGGCATGGGCGCAGTGAGGCATGGGCGCAGTGAGGCATGGACACAGTGAGGCATGGACACAGTGAGGCATGCACATGGACACAGTGAGGCAAAGTGAGGCACAGTGAGGCATGCAGATGGACACTCTAGGTTTATACTCTAGTCAATAAGTTTTCCCATTTTTTTGTGGTAAAATTAGGTGCCTCGGCTTATATTCGGCTCGTCCTTCTGTCCTCATCCCACCCTGTCCCTCTGTCCTCATCCCACCCTGTCTCCCTGTTCTCATCCCACCCTGTCCCCCTGTTCTCATCCCACCCTGTCCTTCTGTCCTCATCCCACTGCGTCCCTCTGTCCTCATCCCACTGTGTCCCTCTGTCTTCATCCCACTGCGTCCCTCTGTCCTCATCCCACCCTGTCCCTCTGTCCTCATCCCACCCTGTCCCCCTGTTCTCATCCCACCCTGTCCCCCTGTTCTCATCCCACCCTGTGCCCCTGTTCTCATCCCACCCTGTCCTCATTCCACCCTGTCCTCATCCCACCCTGTCCCCCTGTCCTCATCCCACCCTGTCCCTCTGTCCTCATCCCACCCTTTCCCTCTGTCCTCATCCCACCCTGTCCTTCTGTCCTCATCCCACTGCGTCCCTCTGTCCTTATCCCACTGCGTCCCTCTGTCCTCATCCCACTGTGTCCCTCTGTCCTCATCCCACTGCGTCCCTCTGTCGTCCTCCTATCAAAATGACAGGGCGGGTCTTAAAAAGAAAGGGGTGTAGTCTTGACAGGAAGGAGTGCGTCATATATAAAGTAGGGGGTGCACGAGTTTCGTCAGGCCTAGGGCAGCACAAAACCGAAATACACCACTGGTATAAGCTACCTAATCCTCCGACCCTTCCCATTGTAATTCTAGTTGTATTGATGCAGAAATGGTCACCTATCTATCCCCAGTCTCGGTGTGGCTTGTGCGGCAGAGAAGTTTGATTTTCTTGGTGTGATACGAAGTCTACCCAGGGGACTGGGATCATCTGACCAATAAACCAGGATAGTTGGCTTAGGGAAGCAGGGAAAAAAAGTCTGGCCATTGAAGACCCTATAGCAGGGATCCTCAAACTACGGCCCTCCAGTTGTTGCGGAACTACACATCCCTTGAGGCATTGTAAAACTACTGACATTCACAGTAGGGCTGTGGAAATTAAAGATTAATTCCTTGATTAATCGTTATTTTTTTTGATCGGTACTAGTGGTGCAACGGATCGTAAATGATCCGTGATCTGAATGGATCACCATATGCGGATCGTTACACCATGTGATCTGCGGAGCTCCGCTGCTGCTTCGGCCATAGGAAAGGCTGCGACTTCGGCCTAGCTCCCGGGCGGCGGCCTTCTTGGTCCACCCGGCAGCTGCCTGGGTGAGCCTAGAGCACGCGCTGACGTCATCACCCGCTTCTCTGGTAAGACTAAGCAAGCACTAATCTTCCTGTACAGTGGGGGAGATGTGGACCATATTACAGTGGGGGAGATATCTGTGGATATTACAGTGGGGGAGATGTCTGTGGATATTACAGTGGGGGTGAGGTCTGTGAATATTACAGTGGGGAGATGTCTGTGAATATTACAGTGGGGAGATGTCTGTGGATATTACAGTGGGGTAGATGTCTGTGGATATTACAGTGGGGAAGATGTCTGTGGATATTACACTGGGGGGGGGGATGTCTGCGGATATTACAGTGGGGGGGATGTCTGGATATAACAGTGGGGAGATGTCTGTGGATATTACAGTGGGGGAGATGTCTGTGGATATTACAGTGGGGGAGATGTCTGTGGATATTACAGTGGGGGGATGTCTGGATATAACAGTGGGGAGATGTCTGTGGATATTACACTGGGGGAGATGTATGTGGATATTACACTGGGGGAGATGTCTGTGGATATTACAGTGGGGGAGATGTCTGTGGATATTACAGTGGGGAGATGTCTGTGAATATTACAGTGGGGGAGATGTCTGTGGATATTACAGTGGGGGAGATGTCTGTGGATATTACAGTGGGGGAGATGTCTGTGGATATTACAGTGGGGGGATGTCTGTGGATATTACAGTGGGGAGATGTCTGTGAATATTACAGTGGGGGAGATGTCTGTGGATATTACAGTGGGGGAGATGTCTGTGGATATTACAGTGGGGGAGATGTCTGTGGATATTACAGTGGGGGAGATGTCTGTGGATATTACAGTGGGGGAGATGATGTGGACATTACAGTGGGGGAGATGTCTGTGGATATTACAGTGGGGGGAGATATCTGTGGATATTACAGTGGGGGGGAGATGTCTGTGGATATTACAGTGGGGGAGATGTCTGTGGATATTACAGTGGGGGAGATGTCTGTGGATATTACAGTGGGGACTATATATGGTGGCGATCCGAAAAATGTATGTGCATTATACTTAATCAAAATTAGTCGATTAATCAATAAAAAATAAAAAAAACGATTAATCGAACACGAAAATTTTAATCAGTAGCAGCCCTAATTCACAGACATGACTAGGCATGATGGGAATTGTAGTTCCGCAACAGCCGGAGGGCCATAGTTTGAGGATCCCTGCAGGCCTATAGAGTTATGTGTAGCAGTTCCGGCTAATGCAACCACTAAAACATTTTTTCCACATCCAACACCTTTCAGAATTCTAACATTTTAGTCAGAATTTTCTGGTAACTTACCCAATGATATGTAAAGTTTTTAGTTAGTACTGCGGAGCCAAAAGACCTGGCTGGGTTCATTCCACATCCAGTGTAGTCAATCTGTGCAAAGGAAAATAAGAAACATTAATGCAACACAGCGCTCTCTATCTGTGCTTAACATCACATCTGCAAATGTAGCTTCCATGCATGCTTTATTTAATTGTGTGGTTTGGGGTATTTATGTATCTGTTTGAGGTTTTTAAAAAGTATACTGTACATCAAGAATGTCCCCCTCATTCTGGAAATCTACTCCTTTCCTGATTTTACGGAGTTTGGGAGACAGAAACTCTAAGGCCCGGTACACACGAGCAAACATGTACGATGAAAGCGGTCCGTCGGACCGTTTTCACCGTACATGCCTGCCAGAGGGCTTCTGTACGATGGTTGTACTAACCATCGTACAGAAGTCCGCGGTAAACACTACGCAGGGCGTGTCCGCGTCGTCACCACGGCGATGACGCGGCGATGACGCGGCGACGTGGGCGGGCCTGCCATTTAAAGGCTTCCACGCATGCGTCGAAGTCATTCGACGCATGCGAGGGACGGCGGGCGCTCGGACACGTCAAATTGTTTCCGAAGCATGCGTCGTAATTTTGCGAGTCGGAATCACAGACGATTTCATTTTCCGATAGGAATTTTTTCCTTGGGAAAATTTGAGAGACAGCTCTCAATCTTTTGTTGGCGGAAATTCCGACACCAAAAGTCCGATGGAGCCTACACACGGTCGGAATCGTAATTTTGCGCGTCGGAATTACAGACGATTGCATTTTCCGATAGGAATTTTTTCCTTGGGGAAATTTGAGAACCAGCTCTCAATCTTTTGTTGGCGGAAATTCCGACAGCAAAAGTCCGATGGAGCCTACACACGGTCGGAATCTCAAGTCCTGGGGAAAAAAGTGTGGGAACTCTCACTCAAGATCCAAAAAAAAAAAATGTTTAGCTCATATGCATAATTACTAAACCGCAAGAAGCAAGTTCTTTCTAAATCCCGCGACAACTCGCGGCAGACCTCCGCAATGTCTCCTGGGAACAATGACAAAAGCTCCCAGGAGACATTGCGGCATCGAGGAAGTGACGAAATACCCGCACACTACCTGATGAATCCATATACAGGAAGCGGCCAGTAACATAAAGGATTACTAAGGTTCGCCTGCCCCTGACAGTGACTAGAGCTGGGCATCGTCACCTAGTGAAGGATTGGCTCAGGCGGCTCGGGCGGCTCGGCTGCTCTAGTCCTGCAAAGGGAACTGCGTTCCTGCTGTGAAAAAAATGCAGGAACTCCGTTTCCACGCGTTCCCGCAGGACTTGAGCCCTGGTACGGGGCATAAGAAAAAGTTGATGAAGGAGGGTGACCACCTGATGACCCCCTAGAACGCGCTTGTCTTCCCTCTTTTCACCACACCAATCCCAACATTATAAGGACCAAATTACCGAAGGGATTAAAACATCAAGCCCTCTTAGCTCTACTGTCCACCTATTTTGTGTCACAATTTAGACACTAAGGAAAAGATGATCCGCACTCCGGTCGTTGCTCTTTACAAAAAATAGTCGTATTTATTGACAAGCCACAGTGAACAAACGCAAATGAGAACAGTTGACGCGTTTCAGCCTATAAGGCCTTAGTCATAATCATGGCTTATGACTAAGGCCTTATAGGCTGAAACGCGTCAACTGTTCTCATTTGTTCACTGTGGCTTGTCAATAAATACAACGTTTTTTTAAAGAGCAATGACCGGAGTGCGGATCATCTTTTCTTCATTACTCTACTCAGCCAGTGACTGTGGATCGAGCACCCAGGAGGTCTGCTTTCGATTTGATGTATGGGTAGTAGCACTTTTTGTTTATATACAATTTAGACACTGCCTAGGAGTGCAATCCTCATAACTTCCCTTCCACCATCAGAAGCTCTGAAGAAGAACACGTTTTCTTGGGTATTGACCCTCACAGTGAATCTTCGCCACCCACTTGTAACCATGGCGGTCTTATTAGCATCTTGGGCCCCTGGGCAAAGTAATACACTGGGGCCCTTATCAGTTGATAGAATTAAACATATAATAAAATCACAGCCATTCCGGGACAGTTTAGTAAAAAGTGTGACTGTCCCAGAAAATCCAGGACAGTTGCCTAGTATGATGAAATGCAATATTATCCTGGGGCCCCCCCCCCCCCATGCACCAAGGGCCCCTGGGCAGTGCCCAGGTGTGCCCATGCATTAAGAAAGCCCTGCTTGTCACAGGGCTGGAAGCACACAATTGACTAAAATATTTTTGTATACGTTAAAGTAGAGCTATAGGCAAAACTTGGATAAAGCAAGGGAGGGTTATAACCCCTGTCAGATTTTTTTCACCAACTCTGTTCCATTGCAGAGATTTCCCTTCACTTCCTGTCCCATAGCCAAACAGGAAGTGAGAGGAAATTCCTGAAAATTAAAAGACTTTCTTGGGGACCCCCAAGTGACCAGAACTAGCGTCCCCATTGGAAGATTTCCCCTCTATTACTTTTCTGGGGACAACCCAAAATGTGGGGTTCTCTTTTACTTTCACTGATAATGGTAAACAGGACAAATAGAGAGAATGAATCTCCCTAGCGGGGGGCACAGACGGCAATAAAACCTGACAGGGGCTTTTATCTATCTCCACTCTATCAAAAACTACAAAAAAAGTTTTGCCTTTAGTTATATTATACTTCAATATTAACAGAACATCATTGGAAGCACCTGAAGTCATTTCGCGTGGATGTCCATTTACATAGTGTATATACTACAGGGAGGTAAAGGTCAGGCAAAAAATGGCCCTGGCCCAATATACTGTACATATATATGTACCGGTATGTATGGGCCCCTACATAGAGTATATTCAACTAGGCTGTGACGGGAGGGCTTGTGGAACCCAGAATCCCTTGGAAAGGTTGGAAAACCCTTGTGTCAGCTCCCCATGCACCTCTTATGTCTAAGTCACTCTGTGCCATCCTGGCACAGAGTGACTGAGAAAATATATCTCGGATTACTTAAAATAACAGTAATATTTATCCACAATATCTCCCAGGATTTATGTAAAGACTATTCTTGGTTTGTTTGATTCAGAACTCAACATTTTAGTTGAGAGAGCTGATCACATTGGCCTCTATACAATGTAGGAGACGGGCCGACTTCTGCTGGAGCTCCTGCAATTGTGAGAAGGTGTCCTGTCTTATGATAATGTATAATCTACCGTGTGAACCTCGGTGACAACAAGTCTGACCTGTAGTGAAATCCTGACGGGCACGGAGTCACATCGGCTGCTTTAAGGGATTAGTTAATTAGCTCATGTTAATTATGTTTCTGGTTACAAGTGTATTGTTAGAGTAATATGAGCAGGAGGGGGGGAACCTCCTCTTTAACTGTATATAAGACTTGTAATTTGTTTCTAATAAACAGTCCATGTTCAGCAGACAAGTATCGTCTCATTTTGTGCTTGTTAGCGGTTGGAATATCTGATATCTATATTCAGACTGGGAGGAAGCGGTATATGACGAAAGCACTCAAGCGGAGTGTGGGATGTTTCGTTACATATGCCATGGGACGAAAAAATATATTTTTCTCTTACCGCAATCAAATGTCCCAAAGCAACAGAGAGTCCGATGGCGAGAGGAACGGATCCAGAAACGTCATGCCGCCTTCGGTCTGTGACTGCCACAACGCAAAGGACCAGCTGGAAAGTAACAAGGATCTCCACCCCCAATCCTTGTCCTGCCGAAACTCCTGGACTGAGCTGCAGGAGACAAGAACAACACATATAGGATTATGGTAATATTGATATTAGGAGAGAATTAATGTAGAGAGAAGGAAAACACCAATGTGCTACTTAAGGTCAACTCTATTCATATATAAAAGACATAAAATGAATGCGGCTCTGTATTCATTAATAGATAATAAATGCATTTTTAAGATACAATAAAATTATTAGCAGATACAAAAACTCACAGAATTCCTGCTAAATCTAAAAGATAAAACTGAGTTAATATATAAAAATAAGAATGAGATGAAAAAAATACCGTATTTTTATAAAACAACTTTTTAACACATGAAATTCTTCTTGAAAGTCGGGGGTCGTCTTATACGCCGGTACCTAACATGCAGACTCTCAGTCAGACCGCGGCCGTCCATTTTCCAAAAGCCGCGCCTCCTTGTGCTGTTCCGTGATAGGCGGAACACTCAGCTTCCCAGCAGACACTGTGTTCAGTGTTCCGCCTATCATGGATGCCCTCTTGTCCTCGGTCTCGGACGAGAGGGCATCCGTGATAGGTGGAATACTGAACACAGTGTCTGCTGGAAAGCTGAGTGTTTCCACCTATCACAGAACAGCACGAGGAGGAGGCGTGGCTTTTGAAAAATGGACGCCCGCGGTCTGACTGAGATTCTGCATGTCAGGGATAAGGTAAGGGATCGTCGAAGCATGCAATGGCACAGTGAGGTATGCAGTGGTGGCACAGTGAGGCATGTAATGGTGGAACAGTCTGGCATGCAATGGTGACACAGTGAGGCATGTAATGGTGGCACAGTGAGGCATATAATGGTGGCACAGTCTGGCATGTAATGGCACAGTCTGGCATGTAATGGTGGCACAGTGAGGCATGTAATGGTGGCACAGTGAGGCATGTAATGGTGGCACAGTCTGGCATGTAATGGTGGCACAGTCTGGCATGTAATGGTGGCACAGTGAGGCATGTAATGGCACAGTCGCCTTATACGCAAATACGGTATACAGGCTGGGCAGTTGGAGCTCTGAGAGACAGAGGGAGAGAAACATTGTTACAGAGATAACAAACTCAGGAGCAGAGCTAACATTAGAGCCAGGGAGGGGGATTAGTAAAGGACAACTGTCTCTTTCTCAGCAGATAAAAGCTGGCTGAGGGAGAGGGGGAGAAACTAGCTTTCAGCTGCTGGAGGAAGAGAGACACAATTGTCGTCTATCACTAATCCCCCTCCCTGTGTGCTTGGGCCCCCTACAAAAGGACCGGTGGTCTCCCTATCAGCGGCCCTGTATGTGTAGAAGGGGATAGAGGAAGGAACGTGTACAGACTCCACTGAAGATCACGGTCACTGATAATTCCAGTACAAATTGATTGTATAAACCAACAAAAGCACTGAAAGAGGGAAGAGAAAAGAAAAGAAAAAGAGCACCCAAATTCAGCCCCCAGAGCCAGGTGTATATATCAGAAATATAGTGTATCTTTCTCACTGATAGTGCTCTCATCATGTATTCACCAATTGGAATTAAGCTTCATCTATGTGTAAGGCCTCGTACACACGACCGAGTTTCTCTGCAAAAACCAGAAACTTGCTGGTTTGTTTTTTTTGCCAAGGAAACCGGAAACCGGTACATTTTTCGACGAGGAAACTGTCGAGGAACTCGTCGAGCCAAAAAGAGAGCATGTTCTCTTTTTTCTCAACAGGATTGGAGAAAATTGGCTTGCCGAGTTCCTCGACAGCCTCACAAGGAATGAGAGAGTGGGTAACCGCTCAAAGAGAACCAGGTAATCTGATTCCTGTTGTCCGAGCCAAGGGTGCAGGCAGTGCAATCAAAATGCAGGTTAGGATGAAGGAAAAAAGCTGGGACAGCCGCACTCCAAAAAAACTCCTCCTTTAATTAAAAATCACAAAATACATGCCACAGCAAAAAACAGCACAACAAAAGAAAAGCTGACGTTTCGCACTATGCCTTAGTGCTTCTTCATAGCTGTTGTGCTGTTTTTTGCTGTGGCATGTATTTTGTGATTTTTAATTAAAGGAGGAGTTTTTTTGGAGTGCGGCTGTCCCAGCTTTTTTCCTTCATCCTAGCCTCACAAGGAACTTGACGAGCAAAACGATGTGTTTCGCCCGTCGAGTTCCTCGGTCGGGTGTACGAGGTCTAAGGATACCTTACAGCAGGTTATATAGTCTTCCTCCTATTTGGGTTCACTATAAAGCCAGACCCGCTTACCCTAAGTAGGGCGAAGGCACCTAACCCACCTATCCCAGAACTGTGTAATAAAGGTGTCCCCGCAGCTTGTCGACGAGCTTTGGCTGTACTTCTCCTTTAATCACCTCAATACCAGGCACTTAAACCCCCTTCCTGCCCAGGCCATTTTTCAGCTTTCAGCGCTGTCACATTTTGAATGACAATTGCACGGTCATGCTACACTGTAACCATGTGAAATTGTTCTCATTTTCTTCACACAAACAGAGATTTCTTTAGGTGGTATTAAATCACTCCTAGGTTTTTTATTTTTTCCCCCCAAAAAATAAAAAGACAAATCATTTTGAAAAAAAAAATTTTCTTCGTTTCTCTCAGTAAATTTTACAAATAAGAAATTTTTCTCCTTCACTGATGGGCGCTGATGAGGCAGCACTGATATGCACTGATAGGCTGCACTGTTGAGGTGGCACTTATGGGCTCTGATGAGGCGGCACTTATGGGCACCGATTAGGTGTCACTGATGAGGAGGCACAAATATGCTGCACTTATGGGCACTGATAGGTGGAATTGATATGTGGCACTGATGAGCACTGATAGTCGGCACTGATGGGTGGCACTGGTGGGCACAGATAGGTGGCACTGGTGGGCAGCACTGATGAACACTGATGGGTGGCATTGGTGGGCAGCACTAATAGCCAGCACTTACTGGCATCACTTGTGTGCATTGATTTCTGGCACTTTTGGGCACTGGTTGCTGGCACTTTTGGGCACAGATTGGTGACAAATATGGGCACTGGTTGGCACTGATTGCTGGCAGTGGTGGGCAATCATTGCTGGCACTGGTGGGCACTTAACTGTTATCAGGGCACTGATGATCAGTGCCCTGATTACATACCTAGCTGTCCCCCGTGAGGAGATGCCGCTCTTCTCCTCAAACTCTATCAGTGTAAGGCAAGGAGAGACGATTTCCGGCATCTCCGTTTTTTCATGTGATTGGTCACAGCCGATCAAATGGTTGAAGAGCCGTGGCTCTTTACACAGATCGGGGGTGCGCCGTGTCCTAGCAACACGGCGTGGCCGCGATCGCCGCGATGCGCGCCTCCGGGGGCACGTGAGAGTGGTCGTCATATGGCATCCACCCAGAACCAGAGCCGCACCACCCAGCCGTCATTTGATGGTGGGCAGCAAGTGGTTAAATAGTTACAAAGACGCAAGTCCATCTAGTTCAGGGATCCTCAAACTACGGCTGTTGCGGAACTACACATCCCATGAGGCATTGTAAAACCCGGACATTCACAGACATGACTAGGCATGATGGGAATTGTAGTTCCTGAACAACTGGGGGGCCGTAGTTTGAAGACCCATGATTTCTAGTTCAACCAATAAAATAAAAAAGGAAAACCTCTGTGGGCTAGATTCAGATAGGTTAGCAGATCTTTAGATCCGCGTAACCTATCTGATTTACGACCCGCCGCCACAAGTTTTTGAGGCAAGTGCTTTATTCAGAAAGCACTTGCCTGTAAAGTTGCGGTGGCGTATCGTAAATCCCCCAGCGGAAATCGAATTCCGCGGCTAGGGGGAGTGTAAAATTTAAATCAGGCACGTCCCCGCGCCGAACGAACTGCGCATGCGCCATCCGCTAAATTTCCCAGCGTGCATTGCTCCAAATGACGTCGCTAGGACGTCATTGGTTTCGACGTGAACGTAAATTACGTCCATCCGTATTCGCGAACGACTTACGCAAACGACGTAAAAAATTCAAAATTCGACCCGGGAACGACGGCCATACTTAACATAGGATACGCCGCATATAGCAGGGGTAACTATGCGCCGGGAAAAGCCGAACGCAAGCGACGTAAAAAAAATGTGCCGGGCGGTCGTTCGTTTCTGAATCGGCGGAAATCCTCATTTGCATAATCGTCGCGTAAAAAAAACGAAACGCCACCTAGCGGCCGGCCTGGAATTGCAGCCTAAGATCCGACGGTGTAAGTCACTTACACCTGTCGGGTCTTAGGGAGATCTATGCGGAACCTGATTCTATGAATCAGGCGCATAGATACGACCGACGGAACTCAGAGATACGACAGCGTATCAGGAGATACGCCGTCGTATCTCTTACTGAATCTGCCCCTGTATGCACAACCCTATAACCAGTGGGGTAGATTCAGGTAGGGCTGCGCACTCTTACGGAGGCGCAGCTTTCCGTTTTTACGCTACGCCTCCGTAAATTACTTGCGCTACGCTTCATTCACGAAGCAGTAGCTCCGTAATTTGCGCGGGCGCTCCATAAAACTGGCCGGCGTAAGCGCGCCTAATTTAAATGATCCCGTAGGGGGCGTGGATCATTTAAATTAGGCGCGTTCCCGCGCCGAACGTACTGCGCATGCTCCGTCGGCAAACTTTCCCGACGTGCATTGCGGTAAATGACGTCGCAAGGAGACGGGAACGTAAATGGCGTCCAGCGCCATTCACGATTCACTTACGCAAACGACGTAATTTTCAAAAATCGCGACGGGTATACTTAGCATTGGCTGCGCCTGCTAATAGCATAAGCAGCCTTACGCAGAAACCGACGAACGCAAACGACGGAAAATTTGAACGCCGGGCGCGCGTACGGTTCTGAATCGGCGTGAGTATGCAATTTGCATACTCTACGCTGACCACTACGGGAACGCCACCTAGCGGCCAGCGTAAGAATGCAGCCTACCATACGACGGCATAAGAGCCTTATGCCAGTCATATCTTAGGCTGCAGTTGGCGTATCGAGCTTTCTGAATACAGAAAGTCGATACGCAGGCGCTACTTAGCAATTACGCTGCGTATCTATGGATACGCAGGCGTAATTGCTACCTGAATCTACCCCAGTGTTGATCCAATTTTTTTTTTATCTGCTAAATTAGAAAAGTGCAAAAGATCTCTTTCCAGGACACTTTTCTGCCGCTAACTCTATTTCCACACCTGTGCGAAGAAGGACATGCAACCAACAAGCCTAAGGGCAAACGTTAAAGGAAAAAAAAAAGAACATTTTTGATGAATTTGGTCAGCAATTTAAGTCTCTGCCAAGATCCACAATTTACACTGCCATCAGTGCCGGAGCCCTCCCTAATCATGTAGACAATTTACTGTTTCGGTTACACTACGAGCATCTATTGGACGACCTGACACCTCTCCAAGAATTCCGTCGCCATGGCTACTATTATGTTATCTGTCTGTATATAAAACGCTCATTAATAATCAAGCCTTTATCCGTTCGCCCCCCTTTTGTGCGAGGAGGAATAATAAAAAAAAAAAAGGGCTGCTACTTTTATTTACAATTCCTTCGCATCTCGCAATAACCGCAAAGTGTTTCAATGTACGCTGGAAAATCTTCCCAAAAGATTAAGAATGCGACCCCCCTCCGCCGTCCTTCCACAACCCTTGTCTGCAAACAGCCGAGCGAGCCGTGGTGACTTCATCAAAAATCTTTCCCCCTGGTTTTTTGGGGGTGCTTTTTTTTTTTTTGTTGTTGTGTCATGAATAGCTTTTCTTTTTTTTACTTTTCTTTACCTAAATTCCAAGCAAATTTTTTTACCGCCGATATGGCAACGCAAATCGGTCCCAATGACATTTTTGTGTCTCGTGATTTCACAACAGATAGATTTTTTTTTTTTTAAAGCTAGGTCCAGTTGTTGATTAGAAGCACGAGAATAGAATGGTAAAAAAGGGTCTCTTTCAGCCCCGAGGAGGGCGTGTCGCAGCAATCACGCTGGAATAAATGCGCTGGCACAGCGAGCCGCTCCGGAAAATCTTTTGCTGAGGAGTCTATTCATGCCTGAGAAAAGTGAACGCATTCCTCGGCTAACCTTTATAAGAAAAAAAAAAAAGCTACAGAGCCTATAGGTGCCATTAAATCGTGCCATTTATCGACTAAATACCAGAGATTAAGCGTGTTAAGCGGTGACATTCAGGCGTTAGGAATTTCTGGGAAGGTTTCGAAAAATCCACATGCTGATAAGTTCATTGTGGGTAGCTGAATGGTACCGGCTGCTTTATTTTACCTCTTAGCAATGCTATGAAAACAAATATAATATAATTTTGTTTCCAGTTTGATACATCTCAACTGTGATCATAATAAAATGTTACAATGTTGTTGTTACAATGCAACCTAAAGGATACATCCACTCAAAACTTAGGCTCCATTCACACCTAGGCGTTTTAATGCCTGAAGCGCGACGCTACAATACGCCGGAGGGTCGAAATTACATTAGTCTCTATGGAGACTGTTCACATATCAACGCCGAACGCTGAAACGACGATCGCCTGAAGCTCAAACAAGTCCCGGACCCTTTTTTGGCGCGCGTATCGGGCGGTTTGGGCGTATTTGAGCGTTTCCATTTCCCATAGAAAGTAATGGAAACGCTCGATTCCAGCGACTTGCGCCACAACGGGCGTTTGCTACGGGCGTTTCGTCGCTTTAATCAATAGAACATTTCACACAGGCAGAAGATTAAAAAAATCTACCAACATAGCAACAAGTGATGAAAAGATGATAATTTTTCCTATTGGCTAAAATAAAAAACGTCGAAGTAAAAAACGTCGGACAACGCTGTATGCAAACGCGCAAATAAGCATGAATACGCGCGACAAAACGCCGGAAAAAAACGACCGACGCTCAGGTGTGAATGCAGCCTTAGACCCCATTCACACCTGAGCAACAGCCGCGTTCGGCGGTAGCGGCGTATTTTGCCGCGGGTGTGAAACTTTCAATTTTTTTTTTTCAAAAGTCTTCCCATTGCTGTCAATGGGAAAACGCCACTGTCGCCTGAAAAAAAGGGTCCGGGACTTTTTTTTCAGGCGACAGGCGTTCGGCGTCTATGAGATGTGAACCATCTCCATAGACAGCAATGGGAATTCTTCCCTCTAGCGGCAGAAGCGTCCGGCGTCGGGCGTATTGTCGCTCAGGTGTGAATGCAGCCAGGCCTGTCGGAACAAGACAGGCAAAACAAGCAACTGCTTGGGGCCCCCGAGCTGGCCTGGGGCCCCAGCAGGACGGGCCCTTGCCGCGCCGCTGCTTCCTATAAATGCTGCAGCCTGTAGCGTGGCCGAGCTCCTCTTCCTAATTCCTCCTGCAGTTTGGACAGGTACCGTAACCGCACGGTACAGGAGATTCAGTTTCCTGTTCCCAGCCGGACTGACAGAAGAAGTACTCGGGGCTTTGGCGGAAGCTGCGTCCCATCCCCCACTTCTTGCTTGGGGCCCCCAAATTCCTTCAAATGGCCCTGAATGCAGCCTTAGGCTTCATTTCCACTGGCGTTTTTACAGCCACTGTTGTTATACTTTTTTACAGTTTTAAAACACCTGTCCATGTTTATTTTGTAAAAAAAAAAAAAAAAAATTTTTTTTTGGTGAGCTGCAGCTTTAAAAATGCCGCAGTCGCGTTTTTGAGCGTTTTCGAGCGTTTTTGAGCGGTTTTTAACGTCTGGCGTTTTTACAGCTCTACTCTGGAGCTTCAGAACGCCCTGGTCCTGCGTTTTTTTTACAGCTCAAAAACGCCTATGCCATTTGCAGCTCAAAAACGCCTATGTGGGCATGATGCCTAAGGCTGCATTCACACCTAAGCGACAGCCGCGTACGCGTGTAGCGGCAGATTTGCCGCGATTACAAATGTTTCTTTTTTTTTTTTTTTTTTTCTAAAGTATTCCCATTGCTGTCTATGGGAAAACGCGCGTGTCGCTTGAAAAAAAGGGTCCGGGACTTTTTTTCAGGCGACAGGCGTTGCGCGTCTATGAGATGTGAACCATCTCCATAGACGGCAATGGGAATTCTCACCTCTAGCGACAGAAGCGTCCCGCGTCGGGCGTTTTGTCGCTTAGGTGTGAATGGGGTCTTAGGCTGCATTCACATCTATGCGACAGCGGCGTACGGCGTACGCGGCGTATTTTGCCGCGAGTGTGTATCTTTTTTTTTTTTTCAGATTCTTCCCATTACTGTCAATGGGCGAACGCCAATGTCCGGGACTTTTTTTGAGGCGACAGGCGTTCGGCGTCTATGAGATGTGAACCATCTCCATAGACAGCAATGGGAATTCTCCCCTCTAGCGGCAGAAGCGTCCGGCGTCGGGCGTTGTGTCGCATAGATGTGAATGGAGCCATAGAATAACATGGACAGGCGTTTTTAAGCTGTAAAAAACGCTCAGAAAAGTGGCTGTAAAAACGCCATTTCGGTGGATGCTGGAGAGGTAAAAGGCCACCTTCTGGAAAACTGTGAGGCCTCGTACACACGACCGAGGAACTCGTCGGAAAAGACACACCGTTTTCCTCGACGAGTTCCTTGTTAGGCCTCGTACACTGCAAAAACCAGCAAGAAACTTGCTGGGAGATATTTTTTGGTCGAGGAAACCGGTCGTGTGTACATTTTCGTTGAGGAAACTCGACGAGCCAAAAAGAGAGCAAGTTCTCTATTTTCTCGACGGGGGTCTGATTTGGCTCGTCGAGTTTCTGGTCGGGCTGGTTTTCAACGAGAAACTCGGACATCTGTATGCTAAGAAACCCGCGCTTGCTCAGATTAAAGTATGAGACGGGAGTAAAAGTAGCATTTGTAATGGAGATAACACATTTTTAAAGCTGTAACAGACTGAAAAGTGCAAATGTGGTTACAACCAAGCCTTTCTATCATCTCAAACTGGTCTGCCCATTCTCCTCTGACCTCTAGCATCAACAAGGCATTTTCCTCCACACAACTGCCACTCACTGGATATTTTCTATTTTTCTGACCATTCTCTGTAAACCCGAGAGATAGTTGTGCATGAAAATCCCAGTAGATCAGCAGTTTTTTAAATACTTAGATCAGCCGTGGTGAGTGTATATACCTAAATGGTCAACAGCTGGACATTCAAACCTCCCCTTTCCCCCACCACTCTGTTCAGCTATTGGACACAAGAAAAGTGCCCTATACCTCTACGTATGGAGGAAGATGTGACTTCCTTTCCTCTTATGTGACACCGGTGGTGGTGCTTGGTGGTGGCTTCTTAACTACTTGCCGACCAGCCGCCGCAGTTATACGGCGGCAGGTTGGCTCCCCTGCACGAGAGCCCGTAGCTATACGTCGGCTCTCTAAGCACCCCTCGATCTTCCCTGACTCCCGTGCGCGTGCCCGGCGGGCACGATCACCGCCGGGCACCCGAGATTGCTCGTTACAGAGCAAGGATCGGGAGCTGTGTGAGTGTAAACACACAGCTCCCGGTCCTGTCAGGGGGGAAATGCCTGACTGTCAGTTCATACAATGTATGAACAGCGATCAGTCATTTCCCCTAGTGAGGCCACCCCCCTATAGTTAGAACACACCCAGGGAACATACTTAACCCCTTCCCCGCCCCCTAGTGTTAACTCCTTCCCTGCCAGTGGCATTTTTATAGTAATCAATGCATTTTTATAGCACTGATCGCTATAAAAATGCCAATGGTCCCAAAAATGTGTCAAAAGTGTCCGAAGTGTCCGCCATAATGTCGCAGTACCAAAATAAAAAAAATTGCTGATCGCCGCCATTACTAGTAAAAAAAAAATATTAATAAAAATGCCATAAAACTACCCCTTATTTTGTAAAAGCTATAACTTTTGCGCAAACCAATCAATAAACGTTTATTGCGATATTTTTTTACGAAAAATAGGTAGAAGAATACATATCGGCCTAAACTGAGAAAAAAAATATTTTTTTTATATATTTCTGGGGGATATTTATTATAGCAAAAATTAAAAAATATAATTTTTTTTCAAAATTGTCGCTTTATTTTTGTTTATAGCGCAAAAACTAAAAAACACAAAGGTGATCAAATACCACCAAAAGAAAGCTCTATTTGTGGGGAAAAAAGGACGCCAATTTTGTTTGGGAGCCACGTCGCACGACCGGGCAATTGTCAGTTAAAGCGACGCAGTGCCGAATCGCAAAAAGCGCTCTGGTCTTTGACCAGCAATATGGTCCGGGGGTTAAGTGGTTAAGCACCCAGCAAAGTCAGATAAGGCTGTTTTTTCTTTAAAAAAATATTTATTTTCAATTCCATTAATGCGGTTTACTATGGCTTGTTATCGCTTAAACAAAGTCACAAGCCGGGACCGGGAGTCAAAAAAAAAAAAAAAGAATTCCCTTAGTTTTTGAGCAACTTTTTGTTTTTGAAGCTTCTCAGTTCTTATCTCTTAGTGTCACCCTTACTGATATGAAATAGCTATTTTCCTTCAGGACTCCACCCTCAGTCTCTGTCACAATGGGTGATAATAGGTGACCTTGTTGCCGTGTTTAGCATGACTTAGCAGAAGCAAGTGATGGGGCACCAAAAGCAGCAGAGATGTTGGGTTACGAGGACATAACGGCCTGTAAAATTAAATACACAGTTAACGGTTGCCCGATCATGGCGCCCAGCAACTCTCGGGGAAATGGGGATTGTACTGCAGCATTAAGTGTAGCAAAAAGTTTACAAAATGTTTTTAAATGAACTGTTTCAAATTAAATATTGAAATAATAAAGTTCATTAAAATACATAAAAAAAATGTTTTCAAAATAAAATTATAACAAAAAAATAAAAAAAATACTTAAAATAAATCAATAAAAACAAACAAAACAAAAAAAAGTTTCCAAACATTGTATAAATTAAAGCTATTTTGTCCTTTTTGCAGAATGAGCAAAAAAGAAAAATGGTTTTGATTTACTACAGGACAGGAGTAACGAGCTCACAACAAATAAATAATGAAATTATTTAATTATTTATTTATTGTCAGCACTCGTTATTCCTGTAGTAAATCGAAACCATTGTGTTTCTGCTCATTCTACAAGAAGGACAAAATACCTTTATTTTATACAATGTATGGAAATTTTTTTTTTGTTTTGTTTGCTTTTATTGATTTATTTTAAGTATATATTTTTTATTTATTTTGTTATAATTTAATTTATTTTAGTTTAGAAAGTTTTTTTTTATATGTATTTTAATGTACTTTATTATTTCATTATTTATTTATTTAATTTGAAAAAGTTAATTTAAAAACATTTTGGGCCAGATCCACATACATTTGCATCGGCGCAGCGTATCAGAGATACACTACGCCGCCGTACCTTACCTGCCGTATATTCGAATCCTCAGCGAGTTTGCGCCTTAAGTTACGGCGGTGTAGTGTATTTCTGGCGGCGGATTTGAAATTGGGCGGGTTGGGGCGGGTTTCATTTAAATGAAGCGCGTCCCCGCGCCAAATGAACTGCGCATGCGTCGTCCAGAAATTTCCCGCCGTGCTTTGAGCGAAATGACGTCGCAACAAAGTAATTTTTTTAACTTAGATGTGAGTTACGTCCATCCCTATTCACGGACAACTTACGCAAAAAAAAAAACACGGGAACGACGGCCATACTTAACATGGCAATTCTATGTATACGCCGAAAAATACCAGCTTTAACTGTACGCCGGAAAAAGCCGACTACAGACGATGTTAGAAAATGCGACGGCCGCGCGTACGTTCTTGGATCGTCGTAAATCGCTAATTTGCATACCTGACACGGAAAACGCCACCCAGCGGACGCCGAAGTATTGCATCTTAGATCCGAAGGCGTACGAAGACGTACACCTGTCGGATCGAACCCAGAAGCCGTCGTATCTTGTTTTGAGGATTCAAAACAACGATACGACGCGGGAAATTTGAAAGTACACCGGCGTATCAGTGGATACGCCGGTGTACTTCGTCTGTGGATCTGGCCCTCTGTAAACTACAAAAAAATAGATAACAAATCAATAAAAACAAAAAAGCAAAAAAACAAAAACAAATCGTGTACGAGTAAAAAAAAAAAAAATTATTTAGTTCCTTTGCACATTATTGGATATTTAAAATGAACACAGCTTCACCTTATTAATGAAGTTGTGTGCATTTCCTTCGCTACGTGAACAGTCTACAGCTCTTTAGTAAATAAAATTCTCAATTACCTTGATTCGTCAAGCTGCTGTCTGAGGCCGGGTTCACACTGGTACGACAAACACTCCGACATTGGGAGCTCATGTCGCACGACGTGTGAAAATCAAGGTGCTTTGGGGCGGGGGGCGCACCCAAAGCACCCACCTCCCGATGTTGAGGGCATGCGGCCTGGTAAGGTTCAGGAAGGGGTGCGCTCGCTCGTCCCCACCCTCTTTCCTAACCAGTCGGACTGCGTGCTCGGATAAGGGTCTGGTATGGATTTTGGGGGGGACCCCCACGCAGTTTTTCGGCATAGGGGTTCCCCTTAACCACTTAAGACCCAGACCATTATGCAGGTTAAGGACCTTGCCCCCTTTTGCAATACGCCACTGCGTCGCTTTAACTGACAATAGCACGGTCGTGCGACGTGGCTCCCAAACCAAATTGGCGTCCTTTTTTTCCCACAAATAGAGCTTTCTTTTGGTGCTATTTGATCACCTCTGCATGACTGCGACATTATGGCGGACACATCGGACAATTTTGACACATTTTTGGGACCATTGTCATTTTCACAGTGAAAAGTGCTATAAAAATGCATTGTTTACTGTGAAAATTACACTGGCAGTGAAGGGGTTAACCACTAGGGGGCGCTGTAGGGGTTAAGTGTGACCTCATGTGTGTTTCTAACTGTAGGGGGGCGGGCTGGACGTGTGACATCACTGACATTGCCACAATGAAAAACGGGGAAGGTGTGTTTACACACACCTCTCCCCGTTCTTCAGCTCCTGTGACCTATCGGGGGATACCGATGGCGATCAGGTCCGCGGGACCCACAGGTGCGGTCACAGAGCTTCGGACCAGGTCGCGAGCGCGCCGGCGGTGGCACGCTCGCGACCCCGCAGCTGGGCTCTTAAAGAGGACGTACAGGTACATGCTTGTGCCCAGCCGTGCCATTCTGCTGATGTATTTCGGCGTGAGGGGGTCCTTAAGTGGTTAAAATCCATACCAAACCGAAGGGCCTGGTATGCTCCTAGAGGGGGAACCCATGCCTTTTTTTTTACATTTGGTGTGGAGTTCCCCCTCAAGAATTATACCAGACACAGTGCCTGGTGTTGTCGGGGATAGAAGTCGGATCCCTGTTCATTAAAGTTGGACGTATTAGTAAATCTCCCCCCACGCAGTGTGCCAATTAGCACTTAACCACTTGAGACCCGCGCTGTAGACGGAAGACGTCCACAGCCCGGCTCTCAACTGCCGGGTGGACATCCCTGGACGTCCTTTTATGTGCATTCCCCGTGTGCGCCGCTGGGGGCACGCAGCAGGGAAACACTGTGCCCGGCGCATCGCTGAGATGCCGATGCGTGTACCTGGCGGCCGCGATGTCCGCCAGGTACCCGCGATCGGCGGTGACAGCAGGGATGTGGAGCTCTGTGTGTAAACTAAGAGCTCCACGTCCTGTCAGGGAGAGAGGAGACCAATCTTTGTCCCTTGTACATAGGGACACAGCATCGGCCACCTCCCCCAGTCACCCCCCTCCCCCCACAGTTAGAACACACCCAGGGAATACATTTAACCCCTTCCTCACCCCCTAGTGTTAACCCCTTCCCTGCCAGTCACATTTATACAGTAATTAGTGCATTTTTACAGCACTGATCGCTGTATTAATGTGAATGGTCCCAAAATTGTGTCAAAAGTGTCCGATGTGTCCGCCACAATATCGCAGGCCTGACAAAAAAATCGCAGATCGCCGCCGTTACTAGTAAAAAATAAATCATAAATCCTCAAAACAAGATACGACGGCATCTGGGTTAGATCCGACAGGTGTACATCTTCGTACGCCTTCGGATCTAAGATGCAATTCTTCGGCGTCCGCTGGGTGGCGTTCCCGTCGTTTTCCGCGTCGAGTATGCAAATTAGCTATTTCCGACGATCCACGAACGTACGAGCGGCCGGCGCATTCTTTTTACGTCGTCTCTAGTCGGCTTTTTCCGGCGTATAGTTAAAGCAGCTGTTTCGTGGCGTATAGTTAAACCTGCTATGTTAAGTATGGCCGTCGTTCCCGCGTTTAATTTGAATTTTATTTTTCATTTGCGTAAGTCGTCCGTGAATCGCGGGATGGACGTAATTGAATTAAATTATTTAATTGAATTAATTTAATTAATTAATTTAAGTCAAAACAATGACGTCCTTGCAACGTCATTTTGCGCAATGCACGGCGGGAAATTTAGGGACGGCGCATGCACAGTTCCTTCGGCGCGGGGACGCTCTTCATTTAAATGAAACACGCCCCCTACCCGCCCAATTTGAAATCCGCACCCTTACGCCGCGAGAGATACACTATGCCGCCGTAACTTGCAGCGCGAATTCTTTGTGGATTCAAAGCTACAAAAAGTAAGTTACAGCAGCGTAGCGTATCTCACATACGCTGCGCCCATGCAATTCTTTCTGGATCTGCCCCTATCTGTCTTTAATCAAATTATTTATTAAAAAAGAAAAAAAGAGTGATATTAATTGCCAGTCAACTTAGTGTCACCTATAGGACCTCAACAAAGTAAACCCTCCTGAATAAAACTATTTATCAATTCGAAACTGAACTGTTGACCATATTCTGTAACCTTCACCTGCCAGAGAATTAAGATAAGGTATGAAAACACCTGCAAGGTATGCTGTGCTGAATTCTAATAGATTTATTTTTTTGTAGGTTCTTGAGTTATTATGAATATTATGATGATTTTTATTAGTATTATTATGTTGTTATTATTGTTGTTGTTTTTATGATTTTTAGTATTATTATTAACAATAATAATAATTTAAAGTATATCTATAGCTAAGTCTTCTCTTTTTATTTTTATTTTATTATTATTATTTTTAATAATAATTAAAAGTATATCTAGAGCTCAGTCTTCTCCTTTTATTTTAAGTTTATTATTATTGTTATTATTATATTATTGTTAATAATAATTATAATAATACAAAAAGTATATCTATAGCTAAGTCTTCTCTTTTAGCTTTAGTTTATTATTTTTATTTTTATTATTATTGATTAAGATAAGGAGTGAAAACACCTGCAAGGTATTCTGTGCCGAATTCTGCAAATTCCGTGATATTTAAAAGCAGGTTCCCAAAAGACATCAACTTTGTAAATATAATGTATTACTTTTTTTTGTAGGTTGTTGAGTTATTTTGATTATTATGATGATTATTAGTAGTATTATTATGTTATTATTTTTATTGTTGTGTTTATGATTATTATTATTATTATTATTATTATTATTATTATTATTATTATTAATATTAATAACAATAATAATAATTAAAAGTATATCTATAGCTAAGTCTTCTCTTTTTATTTTTATTTTTTTATTTTTATTTTTAATAATAATAATAATAATAATAATAATAATAATAATAATAATAATAATAATTAAAAGTATATCTATAGCTTAGTCTTCTCCTTTTATTTTAAGTTTATTATTATTGTTATTATTATATTATTGTTAACAATAATAATAATTATAATAATAATAGTAATAATAATAATAATAATAATAATAATATTAAAAGGTATATCTATAGCTAAGTCTTCTCTTTTAGCTTTAGTTTATTATAATTATTTTTATTATTATTGATTAAGATAAGGAGTGAAAACACCTGCAAGGTGTTCTGTGCTGAATTCTGCAAATTCCGTGATGTTTAAAAGCAGGTTCCCAAAAAAGATCAGCTTTGTAAATAGAATTTATAACTTTTTTTTGTAGGTTGTTAAGTTATTATGATTATTATGATGATTATTAGTAGTATTATTATGTTATTATTTTTATTGTTGTTTTTATGATTATTATTAATATTAACAATAATAATAATACAAAGTAAAGCTATAGCTTAGTCTTTTCTTTTTATTTTATTATTATTATTTTTAATAATAATAATAATAATAATAATAATAATAATAATAATAATAATAATAGCAATAATAATAATAATAATAATAATTAACAGTATATCTATAGCTTAGTCTTCTCCTTTTATTTTATGTTTATTATTATTGTTATTATATTATTGTTAACAATAATAATAATTATAATAATAATAATAATAATATTAAAAAGTATTTCTATAACTAAGTCTTCTCTTTTGGCTTTAGTTTATTATTTTTATTATTATTGATTAAAATAAGGCGTGAAAAAACCAGCAAGGTATTCTGCGCTGAATTCTGCAAATTCCGTGATATTTAAAAGCAGGTTCCCAAAAGAGATCAACTTTGTAAATAGAATGCATTACTTTTTTTGTAGGTTGTTGAGTTATTATGATTATTATGATGATTAGTAGTAGTATTATTATGTTATTATTTTTATTGTTTTTATGATTAATATTATTAACAATAATAATAATTTGAAAGTATATCTATAGCTTAGTCTTCTTCTTTTATTTTTAGTTTATCATTATTTGCATTATTATATTATTATTTAATAATAATAATAATAATAATAATAATAATAATAATAATAATAATAATACTTATAATAATAAAAAGTATATCTATAGTCAAGTCTTCTCTTTTAGTTTATTATTATTATTATTATTATTATTATTATTATTATTATTATAATTATTAATTATAATAATATTAAAAAGTTTATCTATAGTCAAGTCTTCTCTTTTAGTTTATTATTATTATTATTATTATTATTATTATTATTATTATTAATTATAATAATATTAAAAAGTATATCTATAGCTAAGTCTTCTCTTTTAGTTTTGGGCAGAGTAGGGAAGGGTTAAGATCCTAGTCAGTTTATTTTTTGCTATCTGTGTCCCATTGGGAAAATTTCTCCGTACATTCTGTCCTGGGCAGACAAATGGAAGGGGATTAAAGAAAACCTTTCCAAAGTGCGGGAAAGTCCTCTATTTCCCATTGACACTGGTTGGGAAGGGGTTAACAATTAGGGGTGATCAAGGGGTTAACTGTGTGCCTAACAATGTGTAATGTTTGTGTTATGTGCTGCTTTTACTAAGCGATCTTGTTGTTTTTTCTCCCTTTGCAGGGAATAAAAACAGCAAGATCGCCTGTCAGTGTACAGAGCTTTGTGTTGTTTACCAACACAGATCTCCCTTCTGTGAATCAAAGAGCCGAACAGTGGGCTGGGCTGGGACCCGCTGATTGTCTTGTGCTGTAACAAATCACAGCACAGCCGATGCGGCGGGTGAGCGCCTTACCTGGAAGCGCTGATCACGTACCAGATACATGACCCAGCGCACAGCGGCTGCCCTGCCCCTGTAGATGTACGTGGTGCGACGGTCGCTAAGCGGTTAAGATAAATAGAGGGTCACAGACAACAATAAAAACAGCGGTAAAAAACCAACAGAGGGTCTAACCATTACCTACATTATCTAAAACTAAACAAAAAGTTATTTTTCCTATAAATGTATAAAGTAGAAGGAGAGCGTGGTGTACAAACCTTTCACAAGTTTAATGACTTGCCGATCGCGATACGTATACTGTATATACGTTGCGGTCTGCAAGTGGTTTACCGGGATTATGGCTGAAGATATCAGCCATAACCCCCGGTACCGCTTTTTCCAGCAGGCGGCCGGTTTTCCTATAAAACCGGTCCGGACGTTTCCGAAGGACGCCTATCGGCTGCATTCGGCACCGTTCGGCTTATTTTAGTTTCCATTGACTTCAATGGGGAAACTCGCTTTGATATGCAAATGCTTTGGATTACAAGCATTCTCCTGGAACGGATTATTCTCGTAATCCGAGGATCCACTGTATATACATCAGCAATGACAGGGTTCAGAGAGAATATAAATTACCTAGTATTATTTTGTAGTATAATTATGCATTTTATTGAATATTTATTATTATTATGTACCAATAATTTGTATTTTGTTGCAGTGAAATACAGAGTCTATATATACAATTATATGCATCAATAAATATTACTTTATAACAATCATTTATTTTATTGCATCTGCATATAAAGCCCCACTCTCATTTTTCTTTTTTGACATTACTGCTTTTCCTTATATTATAAAAAAAAAAAACGGTAGAGAAATGCAGGAAGACGTTTTAACGACTCTGGTTGGGTGTTTTGCCCTAATTTTCCTTGTCTGAGTGCTTCTTCTTGAGGCTGTGCGGAAATTCTTTGTTTCGCTGTCACCCGCCAGCGGCAATATTCTGAAGTAATAGGAAATAGTTGTGGAGGAGATGGTTCCTGAGGGTAGTGAGAAAAGAGCAGGACATTGCGTTCAATTCATGGCGTTAAATTGGAGTGTTATTTTGACGTCAAAATTTCGATTTAGCTTTAGTCATTGGGGTAGATTCACGCAGAATGGCGTTTCTTTGTGCGGGCGTATCGTATCCTATTTACGTTACGCTTCCGCAACTTTTACAGGCAAGTGCCGTATTCTTAAAAGAAAGTTGCGGCGGCGTAGCGTAAATAGGCCGGCGTAAGCCCGCCTAATTCAAATTGTGAAGAGGTGGGCGTGTGTTATGTAAATCAACCCTGACCCAACGTCCGTGGAATTTCCCAGTGTGCATTGCTCCAAAGTACGCCGCAAGGACGTCATTGGTTTTGACGTGAACGTAAATGACGTCCAGCCCCATTCACGGACGACTTACGCAAACAACGTACATTTTTCAAATTTTGTTGCTTGAACGGCGGCCATACTTAACATTGGTACGCCGCATATGCGCCTCATATAGCAGGGGTAACTTTACGCCGGGAAAAGCCTAACGTAAACGGCGTAACTGTACTGCGTCGGCCGGGCGTACGTTCGTGTATTCGCGTATCTAGCTGATTTACATATTCTAGGCGTAAATCAGCGTACACGCCTCTAGTGGCCAGCGTAAATATGCAGTTAAGATCCGACGGCGTAAGAGACTTACGCCGGTCGGATCTAATAGAAATCTATGCGTAACTGATTCGAAGGCCCCGTACACACAGCCGAGGAACTCGACGTGCCAAACACATCGAGTTCCTCGGCCAGTTCAGCCCTGAAGCCGCCGAGGAGCTCGGCGGGCAGAGAGCTCCCATAGAACAACGAGGAAATAGAGAACATGTTCTCTATTTCCTCGTCGAGCTCCTCGTCGGCTTCCTCGGCGAAATTGTACACACGGCCGGGTTTCTCGGCAGAATTCAGCCAGAAACTCGGTCGGAAGCTGAATTCTGCCGAGGAAACTGGTCGTGTGTACGGGGCCTATAAATCAGGCGCATAGATACGATCGGCCAGACTCAGAGATACGACGGCGTATCTGGAGATACGCCGTTGTATCTCCTTTCTGAATCTCCTTTCGGACTGCGAGTCGGCTCTATATGGCGCCTGCGCACCGACGTTTGGCTTCTTTCGGCAACTCATGACGCGCTGTTTGCGCCGGTTGGAAGGATGTCAATCAATTAGGAACGCCCAGTCCCGCAGATTACATACCCGGAAGCGGCGCTGAAAACACGGTATGTACGGCACTGAAGAAAAAAAAAACAGCCGATTGTCATTCTGACAACTGGGCTGAATGTCATGTTAAAACATTTTTTTTTGGGTGAACCCTCGCTTTAAGTGGCTGATGGTATATTTGTTTATGTTATTTCTTTACCTTTTTGTGAGACTATATTAACCACTTAAGGACCCCTTAATGCCGATATATGTCGGCAGAATGGCACGGCTGGGCACAAGCACGTACCTGTACGTGTCTCTTTAAGGCCCAGCCGCGGGGGCGCAAGCGCGCCGGTGGTGGCGCGCTCGCGACCCGGTCCAAAGCTCCGCAACTGCGCCTGCGGGACCCGCGGACCTGATCGCCGCCGGTGTCCCGCGATCGGTCACCGGAGCTGAAGAACGGGGAGAGGTGAGTGTAAACACACCTTCCCGTTCTTCGTTGTGGCAGTGGCAGTGATCGTGTGTTCCCTGATATAGGGAAAGGCGATCAATGACGTCACACATCCAGCCCCGCCCCCCTACAGTTAGAAACACATATGAGGTCACACATAACCCCCTACAGTGCCCCCTAGTGATTAACTCCTAAACTGCAATTGTCATTTTCACAGTAATCAGTGCATTTTTATAGCAGTTTTCGCTGTGAAAATTGACAATGGTCCCAAAAATATGTCAAAATTGTCCGATGTGTCCGCCATAATGTCGCAGTCACGAAAAAAATCACTGATCGCCGCCATTAGTAAAAAAAAAAAAAAAAAAAAAATTTATAAAAATGCCATAAAACTATCCCCTATTTTGTAAACGCTATAAATTTTGCGCAAACCAATCAATAAACGCTTATTGCGATTTTTTTAACCAAAAATATGTAGAAGAATACGTATCGTCCCAAACTGAGGAAAAAAATTTTTTTTTATATCTTTTTTGCGGATATTTTTTATAGCAAAAAGTAAAAAATATTGAATTTTTCTTCAAAATTGTCGCTCTATTTTTGTTTATAGCGCAAAAAATCTATCCTATTGTTCTATTGTGGCTGTCTGCCTCAACTATGATGGGATGTGTGAAGCCTCGTACACACGACCGAGGAACTCGACGGGCGAAACACATCGTTTTCCTCATCGAGTTCCTTGTTAGGCTGTCGAGGAACTCGACAAGGCAAGTTTCTCCATTCCCGTCGAGGAAATAGAGAACTTGCTCTCTTTTTGGCTCGTCGAGTTTCTCGACAGTTTCCTCGACGAAAATGTACACACGACCGTTTTCCTCGGCAAAAAAATATCTCTCAGCAAGTTTCTTGCTGGTTTTTTCCGAGAAACTCGGTCGTGTGTACGAGGCCTAAGTGTGTTTGCTGTGAGGAAAAGGGGAGAGGGACTCCTCCAACAGCCCCCCCCCTGCTGATAAGACTGTGTACTGATGAGACGTTTGAACACACCTGACCTGAACTGTGTCTCCATTGTCATTGGACAGTTTAACCCGCCCTGTTTTCCAAGGGTGGGGGGGGGGAAGAATCTCTGAGTTATTGTATCTATTGTGTCCATATGTGAAAATAAATCAGAGTTATTGTTGCCACTCTAGACTGGTGTTGTCTGGTGACTGGGTGGGCTTTTGAGTCTTGGATGGTGCAGGTTCTGGACAGAGGAAGCATTGATGGCGCACATATTCCTGGGTTCGTCACACATATATTCCCATGTAATGTATGGAGGAAGATGTCCATTGTCCAAGAACGGGATGGGAGGTGTTAACATTTGTGAAAGCACCCTGATCTTATTCACATGATCCATTCACCTTCCAATCACCACCAAATCTCCTTTACAGAAGTGTGTAGACCTAAACAATCCATGTCCTTCATATCTAATCATGCAGGCTCTTGCAGTGCATTGCTGATGGTAAAGAACTGTTGCAATGAGGTATAACGTGCGCGGCCAGAATATCACCAAGGCCTGGAAATATCTTGAATGCTTTTAAAAAACACTACTGTAAATAAAAAAATTGGGTGGTTTACCAAGGGGAAAAGAAGGAAGGGGATGTAAAGTCTCCTTAAGTATACTTTGTTTCAATGTGCGCTGTGTTAAAGCAACCAGTTCAACCTGAATGGGATGCCACCACGCTGAAACGCATCAAAAATGGAGCACGGGCTATTTTGGCAAAGTGCATTGGGGTGCCATTCAGAATGAATGGCTCTGTATTGCACCAAGACAACCCAAGTGTTATTGCAAGGTGAAAGTGTGAGTGGTGGGATCTTAAACATCCAACCATGTGCAGGAGAATTTAAAGTGGAACTTTTGTTGCAAAGCAGTTGGACTTTTCTACTTGAACTAAATACATTGCAAACTGATATAAGGGATAGGTAAGTCTACCTTTATCATCAAAACCTGAGCAATCTCAGTGTCGTAAGAAGACCCCTTCAGGAAAAAGTAGTCTACAAATTGAACAAAGGAAACAGGTTTATTCATGAAGACACACATTTGTGTTTCGAGCTACAGCACTTACTCATATGGCACCTTGTGAGTAAGTACTGCAACCCGAAAGGCGTCAAGTAAAGGGGCTGCATTACAATTGTGTGGTGTACCAAGAATAGGCCTTCTATTTTATCTCCGACTCTTTCTCAAACCTTTGTTTTATGGGATTCACTTAAAAATAATCCCTCTCTAATTTCTAAAGGCAGACCTTTATCGAGTGTTTTTCTAGACCCACTCTTTGTTTCTAAAATTGAAGTAGATTCGTTCAAATGGTGGCATGACAAAGGGTTGTATCGTATAGGCCGTTTTTTTTCGCGCTCGGGTCCACTTCCTGAACAACACTTCATTGACAAGCTAGGTCTTCCTGTCTCAGAAAAATTAAGATTTTCTCAACTACATGACTATGCACAAAGCCTATGGGATAGTGGCTCGATCTCTGGACTATTGACACCTTATGAAAGTAATTGTGATCAGGGTTTGATCAGGAAGGGGAATATTTCAATCATATATCAATCGCTTGCTAATAATTGCACCAAATTACCTCATATGCTGGCCTGGGAAAGGGAACTTAATAACAACTGGGATTTATCTGACTGGTGTAGTAATTATACTAGATCCATTAAAGGATATGTGAATATATCCCTTGTAGAGGCTAATGTAAAAATTTATACTAGGTGGTATTTAGTTCCCGTTAAACTGGCTTCCATGTATCCGTCAACTTCGCCCCTTTGCTTCAGAGGTTGTCAGGGATTGGGGTCTATGGTACATATATGGTGGGAATGTCCCAAAATACGTGGATACTGGAATAAGGTGTTCAACATAATAAGACGTGTCACAGGCTGTAATTTGCATCAATCCCCCACTATCGCTTTACTTCACGGGATGTTACCCCAAACCTCCAAGGTTACTAGAAAACTCATCCTATACATTCTGACAGGTGCCAGGATCACAATTGCAGCTGCGTGGAAAAAATCTACTGTCTCCATCCGGTATATGAAACAAAAGGTTACATGGATTATGGAACAAGAAAAGAGGGTCTGTTCCATGTTGGATATGTCTACTCTTTTCCATGAAATATGGGAACCATGGATGAAATTTATGGGAATATCTTTTATCCCATAAAGGCTGTGGTGATATTTATATCCTTAGAACGATGTTGTTCGTTGGCAGGCAGGCTGCCATCTCTTTTTCTTTTTACTTTCCCCTGATCTTCTTTTTTTTTATTATTTTTTTTTCTTCTCTTTTTCTCTTCTTTTCATTGATTGTTCTTTGATTTGATAATTTTGTTTTTTACACGAGGATAACATCCTTGTTATTTCTCATTCTCAGAGTGTTATGTTTAGAAAAAAAAAAAAAAAAAGATATATATAAACATTTGTATTAGCCTATGTTTAGGTTATCAAAAGATTCCACCAAAGTTTTGGGGATGTTAGGTATGTTAAGGGTTTTGAAAATATATATTTACAGATACTGGTGGGTATTGGTGATAATTATTGGAGGGAGGGAAGGGGGATTGAAAGGTTTGCTTAACCTCTTGGACACAGACAGTTCCCAGTGGGGGTGTCAGAGAGGTCATTGTTATCCAGAAATCCTGTCCTTTATTCGTTCCATGAAATTAGACCCAGTACACACATGGGGTTTTTTATTGTGTGACAACAATAAGCCTAAGGAATTATATAGTATATGGAAATATCCTTTTATTTATTTAATTATAAATTATTGGTTATACCTAGCTTTTCTTTTTAGCTATTACAATCTGTTATACTCTCACTGTATGGTGATAGCATATGATATGGCTGTATATGATAGTCAGTTTCTATGACAAGACCATCTTCTATGTAAAGCAATGCATTGGATTTATTATTTTCTGTGTATTACTGAATCGTATACTGCTGTTATAGTACAAATGTATGTACTTTTATTGAAAATAAACTTAAATTTGAATGAAAAAAAAAAACAATTGTGTGGTGTGGCATTTTGAGGGTTAAAACAGGCATTGAGGAGTCAAGATATTGCCTCCTCACCACCTTTCTCTGAGAAGCAATCCACCATGGGTCACTTTTCAGAGGAGAAGCTATGTTAGCCACATGTGTGAAAGAGCCCTTTGACACAACATGGTCAGTTTCTCAAAAAAAAGTTGTATCCGAAGATTTCTGCAAGAGAACTATCATTATGCTTAACTTTCTGGCAGCCGTTGTCTTCTCCCTTCCCTCCATTCCAGCATTGCAGCTTCCCTTGTTCTCTTTGGCATTTGAAGCCTCGTACACACGACCAAGGAACTCGATGGGCGAAACACATCGTTTTCCTCGTCGAGTTTCTTGTTAGGCTGTCGAGGAACTCGACAAGGCAAGTTTCTCCATTCCCGTCGAGGAAAAAGAAGACATGCTCTTTTTTTGGTTTGAAGGGACCCTCGACAGTTTCCTCATCGAAAAATGTACACACGACCGGTTTCCTCGGCAACAAAAAAAATCCCAGCAAGTTTCTTGTGTCGTGTGTACGAGGCCTGACACTTCCAGGAGTTTTGGACTCTGCATGTTGTGGTTCATTCTTTCATCTGACCCATTTATCTTGGTGGTCGAATGGTGGTGGTCAGATGAAGAAGCTAAAGGGGGATGAATGCTATCAACACTGAATGATGTCAAAAGCTGAAGAGACTAATTAAGGTTGCAGCAATGAAATGGAGGGAAGGTAGGAAACACAAGCTGATGTTGGTTCTTCTCTTGCACGGAACGTCATTTTTTTTTTGAGAGAGACCTGAAAATTATTTCAAGGATTCCTCTGGAATGAACAGGTTGAGAGGGATGATACAGACAGTTCAGCTTCCCTCATAAGACTTCCTATCTCATAAGATACCCTATTAACCTTTCTCAACCTTTTTTATCTCAGAGAAACCCTTGAATTTTCAAATCTCTGGAACCCCTGCTCTTTGGTAATCAGCATAAAGAAGAATGTCCCTTACATTGGTGGCCAGTTTGAAGAAAGTCCATTGGTGATCAATGGAAGGAAGAATGCCCCTTACATTGGTGGCCAGTTGGAACAGTTGGAAGAAAGCCCATGGGTGCTCTATGGAAGGAAGAATGTCCCTTATTTTGGTAGCCAGTTAGAAGAATGCCCATTGATGATGATTAGTGAAAGGAAGAATTCCCCTTACATTGGTGGCCAGTTGGAAGAAAGCCCATTGATGATCAAGGGAAGGAAGAAAGAAAGAAAGAATGTCCCTTACATTGGTGGCCAGTTGGAAGAAAGCCCATGGGTGATCATTGGAAGGAAGAATGTCCCTTACATTGTGGTCAGTTGGAAGAATGCCCATTGTTGATGATTAGTGAAAGGAAGAATTCCCCTTACATTGGTGGCTAGTTGGAAGAAAGCCCATTGATGATCAAGGGAAGGAAGAAAGGAAGAATGTCCCTTACATTGGTGGCCAGTTGGAAGAAATCCTATTGGTGATCAATGGAGAGAAGAATGTCCCTTACATTGGTGGTCAGTTGGAAGAAAGCCCATTGGTGATCAAGGGAAGGAAGAACGTCCCTTATATTGGTGATCAAGGGAAGGAAGAACGTCCCTTACATTGGTGGTTAGTTGGAAGAGTGCCCTTTGGTGATCAGGGGAAGGAAGAATGCCCCTTACATTGGTAGCCAGTTGGATAAATGCCCCCTCCCCCTACATTGGTAGTCCAATTTACAAACAACTAAAGAGGTCTCAGGTATCATGCCTCTGACTCTGCCTAGTGGCTCCAGAAATATGCAGGCACCATCAAATGGAAGTTTAATCAGACACAACTCAAGAAACCCCTAGCAAACACTGGAGGAACCCTAGGGTTCTCCAGAACCCTGGTCCAAAAAGTCTGGTCTATTTCCATTAAGGAGGAAGCAAACTCCTGTGCAAAGGTTGGACCTATAGGTAAGCCTATAATAAGGCTTACCTATAGGTACTGAAAATATCTCTTAAATGTTTACTGTTTATATTACGTCATCGGCGCATGTGCTCTGAAGGAACAGCCACCCGTTCCGTTCCTTCAGATACATGTGCCGTGAATGACGGCTCTCCTGTGCATGCATGGGAGTGACAACATTGCAGCTCCGGCCTGTCACAGAGCCGGAGACACGGACCCGAAAGGAAG
Organism: Rana temporaria; assembly: GCF_905171775.1. NCBI lineage: Eukaryota > Metazoa > Chordata > Amphibia > Anura > Ranidae > Rana > Rana temporaria. The sequence continues at coordinate 17,070,593 of NC_053493.1, forward strand.
ACCTGGAGAAGATGGACACTGCCTCCAGCGATTACAATGCATCGGAGGCCTTCGTTTTCAGGTAAGTTTCATATAATGTGCTAGTATATGATGCATACTAGCACATTTTCCCTTTACCTTGCAAGAAAAACAACCAGCGGTTTACAGCCACTTTAAGGCACGGCTCAACCTTAGAAAGTATCTCACCAACAATTTAACTTTTGCTGCAGGAGATGTCCAGAAAATTATACTGTTTGCCGTTTTAAAGTAATTTTTATAAAAAAAATCTATAACATTAAAGTGGTTCTAAAGGCAGAAAGTTTTTATTTTAACCTTAATGCATTCTAAACTTTGTGCATGCAGCTCCCCATCTCAGCACCCCACCTCCCCACCCATCTGGCTATCGTTGCACCCCAGCTCAAGCCTTATCTCAGGGAACAGTAGCCCTTATCTGGGAGATGCTGAAATGCAGATTGCTGAAATTACAGTTTGCTGTATGGATCAGTAAATAGAAAGGTTACTATGGGATGAAGTAGATCCAAACTGAATGGCACTGAGTTTGCTAAAGTACCGTGTGTCATAAACAAGTGGCCTTTTTCTTTTATGTAGTTTTCACCTTCATTTCCATCCTTTGTTACATCTCAGTACTACTGATCTCTTGCAACCACTTCCTATCCATATGCAGTGCATGGAATGGCTGCATGGCATTTCTCTGGGAGGGTTTCCTAATAGTGAAAATAGCCTTCAACATATAGGTCCTTCAAAGACGTGAAAGACAGCCGCTCACGATAAAAGCCAACGTCATGTTGCAAAAGCTACTCTAACATGTTTCACCCCACCAAATTAGGCTAATCATAGAGTAAAATCTCTGATGGTCCAATACATTTCATTCCACCAAAAGAGCTTAATCATAGAGTGAAAACTGATTGTCCAATATGTTTTATTCCACCAAAGTAGCCTAATCATAAAGTGAAAACTCCATGATGGTCTAGCATGTGTAATCCCACCAAAGTAGCCTAATCATAGAGTGAAAACCACCAAAGTAGCCTAATCATAGAGTGAAAACCACCAAAGGAGCCTAACCAGTGAAAACTTTATGATGGTCTAGCACAGGGGTCCTCAAACTACGGCCCGCGGGCCACATGCGGCCCACGGAGGACTTTTATCCGGCCCCCACGACCCTGACAGGCATCGCGGGTTACACAGCGATCCCGCTGTGTCACGGAGATCAGTGTTAATGTTAACAGTTCGGGCGCGCTGTGATAAATGTCCCGCCCTCCTCCTCCTAGACTAGCTTGTGTGATAGAGCCAGTGTTCTGTCTGTCACACAAGCTGGTCTAGGAGGAGGAGGGCGGGACATTTATCATAGCGCGCCAGAACTGTTACCAACAATGTGAGCATCGTGACAGAGCCGGAACATCACAGCGCGATTGTGACAGCACAGTAAGGAGGCTGTGAGGGGCTTACAATGGTGAGGGGGGGGCTGGCTTGCGATGGTGAGGGGGGGCTGATGATTTTGTAATGATGGTGGGGGGGGGGGGCTGATGATGGTGAGGGGGGGCTGATGATTTTGTAATGATGATGGTGGTGGGGGGGGGGGGCTGTCTTGCGATGGTTAGGGGGCTGATGATTTTGTAATGATGATGATGGTGGGGGGGGGCTGATGATTTTGTAATGATGATGATGATGGTGAGGGGGGCTAATGGTGATGTAATAATGATGGTGGGCCTGATGATGCAATGATGATGATGGTGGGGGGGATGATGATGATGATATGATGATTGGGGGGCTTGCAATGATCTTGATCGGCTTGCAATTAATGATTGTGAGGGGGGGGGGGCTTGCATCGAGGGGCTTACAATGATGATGGTGAGGGGGGGGCTTGCAATGAGGGGATGATGATGGTGAGGTGCTTGTTCTTCATTTTAAATATTGTATTTGTTCCTATTTTGTTTTTTTCACTTCAAAATAACATATGTGCAGTGTGCATAGGAAATTGTTCATAGTTTTTTTTTTTATAGTCCGGCCCTCTCACGGTCTGAGGGACAGTGAACCGGCCCGCTGTTTAAAAAGTTTGAGGACCCCTGGTCTAGCACGTTTCATTTTACCAAAGTAGCTTAACCATAGAGTGAAAACCGATGGTCCATTATGTTTTATTCCACCAAAGGAGCTTAATCAGAAAGTGAAAACTCTATGATGGTCTAGCATGTGTAATTCCACCAAAGTAGCCTAACCATGAAGTGAAAACTCTATGATGGTCCAGGATGTTTCATTCCACCAGTGTAGCTTAATCATAGAGTTAAAACTCAGATGGTCCAATACGTTTCATTCCACCAAAGGAGCTTAACCATAGAGTGAAAACTTTATGATGGTCTAGCATGTTTCATTCCACCAAATTAGCCTAATCCTAGAGTGAAAACCACCAAAGTAGCCTAATCATAGAGTGAAAACTCTGATGATCCAATACATTTAATTCCACCAAAGGAGCTTAACCATAGAGTGAAAAGTCTATGATGGTCTAGCATGTTTCATTCCACCAAAGTAGCCTAATCATAGAGTGAAAACCACCAAAGTAGCCTAATCATAGAGTGAAAACTCTGATGGTCCAATACATTTCTTTCCACCAAAGGAGCTTAACCATAGAGTGAAAACTCTATGATGGTCTAGCATGTTTCATACCACCAAAGTAGCCTAATCATAGAGTGAAAACTCTGAGGCCTCGTACACATGACCGGTTTCCTTGGCAGAATCCATCAAGAAACTTGATGGCAGAGCTTTTTTGCCGAGGAAATCGGCCGTGTGTACGTTTTTCATCGAGGAAACTGTCGAGGAACTCGACGAGAAAAAAAGAGAGCAAGTTCTCTTTTTCCTCGACGGGAGTCTCAACTTCCTCGTCGTGTTCCTCGTCGGGCTGGTTTTCAATAAGAAACTCAAGCGTGTGTATGCTAAGAAACCCGCACTTGCTCAGAATAAAGTATGAGACGGGAGTAAAAGTAGCATTTGTAATGGAGATAACACATTTTTCAAGCTGTAACATACTGTAAAGTGCAAATCGTCTCTTACCAAACTTTTACTTAACATGCAGTAACATGAGATTAGCAAAAGCAGCCCCAAGGGTTGTGCCAGTGGAATCGAACTTCCCCTGCCGTTGTATTTGTTGTATGTCACCGCGTTTGAGAACGAGGAGATTTGGTCTTGACAGTGTGTACGCAAAGCAAGCTTGTCGAGTTTTTGAAATTACTTTAACAAAATAAAGTTTCCATGGGTTTTTAGCGGGTATTTAACTCCACCACCTAAAGTGTCAGCTAATATCCACTCAGCATCCCTTCAAAAAGTATTAACAGTATTTCATTTGCCTATTGCATAGCAGAATTTTCAAAATTGTGGAATTCCTCTAAAGGAATTTCATTATGTCCTGAATTTTTTATTTTTTTATTTGTTTTTTTTTTTTAACACCAAGGCTGAACAATTTGCTTCCCTTCTGCTAGCAGACAGGGCACGCTGTGGCTTCTAGAGAAAGAAAGACAAAAAGAAAGAAAGAAATTACTTTAACAAAATAAAGCTTTTATGGGAGCTTTTATAGTGATTATGTAACTTCTCTTCCTAAAGCGTCAGCTAATATCCACTCAGCATCCCTCTAATAAGTATTAACAGTATTTCCTTTGCCTATTCCATAGTGGAATTTTCCAAATTGTGGAATTTCTCTAAACAAATTTCAATATGTCCAGAAAAATTGTTTTTTTTCTTTTGTTTTTGTTTTTTTTAACAGCAAGGCTGAACAATGTACTTCCCTTCTGCTTTGGAGAACTACAGTCCCCAGCAAATTGTACTAGCTGATAGCAGACAGGGCATGCTGGGACTTCTAGCTCTTCAATGAAAGAAAGATGACAGAAAGAAAGAAAGATAAAAGAACGAAAGAAAGAAAGAAAGAAAGAAAGAAAGAAAGAAAGAAAGAAAGAAAGAAAGAAAGAAAGAAAGAAAGAAAGAAAGAAAGAAAGAAAGAAAGAAAGAAAAAAAGAAAGAAAGATAATAGAAAGAAAGAAAGAAAAAATAAATAAACGAAAGAAAGAAAGAAAGAAAGAAAGAAAGAAAGAAAGAAAGAAAGAAAGAAAGAAAGAAAGAAAGAAAGAAAGAAAGAAAAAAAGAAGAAAGAAAGAAAGAAAGAAATAAATAAAGAAAGATGAAAGAAAGAAAGATGAAAGAAGGAAAGAAAGAAAGATGAAAGAAAGAAAGAATGATAGATAATAGAAAGAAAGAAAATAGAAAGAAAGATGAAAGAAAGAAAGAAAGAAAGAAAGAAAGATAATAGAAAGAAAGATAGATAAAAGAAATAAAGAAAGATGAAAGAAAAAAAGAAAGAAAGAAAGATGAAAGAAAGAAAGAAAGGTGAAAGAAAGAAAGATAAAAGAAAGATGTTACAATGATGTAATGAGGATAGGAAATGAAGAATAGAAGGAGAGAAGGAAGGAATCAGAAGGGAAGAAAGGAAGACAGAAAGTAAAAATAAGTCGAATTTTCCAAATTGTGGAATTTCTCTAAAGGAATTTCAATATGTCCAGAAAAATCGATTTGGCTGAACAATTTGCTTCCCTTCTGCTTCGGAGAAGTACAGTCCCCAGCAAATCCCACTAGCTGCTAGCAGACAGGGCATGCTGGGACTTCTAGCTCTCCTAAGAACGAAAGAAAGAAAGAAAGAAAGAAAGAAAGAAAGAAAGAAAGAAAGAAAGAAAGAAAGAAAGAAAGAAGAAAGGAAGATAAAAGAAAGAAAGATGAAAGAAAGATAAAAGAAAGAAAAAAATAAATAATGATAAAAGAAAGAAAGATGAAAGAAAGAAAGAAAGAAAGAAAGAAAGAAAGAAAGAAAGAAAAAATAAAGATAAAAGAAAGAAAGATGAAAGAAAGAAAGAAAGAAAGAAAGAAAGAAAGAAAGATAAAAGAAAGTAAGATAAAAGGAAGAAAGATAAAAGAAAGGCAGATAAAAGAAAGATATAAAAAGGATGTAATGAGGATAGGAAAGAGAAGAAAGAGAGAAGGAAGGAATCAGAAGGGAAGAAAGGAAGACAAAAAGTAAAAATAAAAGAACAAGGATGGAAGCAGGGGAAAGAATGAAGAAAGAAAGAAAGAAAGAAAGAAAGAAAGACTTCTTTACACAACGTTTATAAACAGAGATACAAAGTTATAAACAAAAAGATACAAAGTAACAATGTTTATAAACAAAGAGACACGTTGTGACAGTGTTTATAAACACAGTTCAGAGACAAACTAGAGCCATACAAAGAAACATTATTAAATAAATAGAGTAGATATAAAAGTAACAATGTACAGATCAAAGGGATGGAATTACTTTAACATAATGAAGCTTTTATGGGATTTTAGTGAATATGTAACTCCACCTCCTAAAGCGTCAGCTAAAATCCACTATTCCATAGTAACATTTTCCTTATTGTGGAATTCCTCTAAAGGAATTTCATTACGTCCTGAAAAATAGATTTTCCTCTTTGTTTTTTTAGCAGCAAGGCTGAACAATTTGCTTCCCTTCTGCTTTGGAGAACTACAGTCCCCAGCAAATTCCACTAGCTGCTAGCAGACAGGGCATGCTGGAACTTCTAGTTCTTCTGCATCTGAAACTGCATAGGTTATCTGTGCCTGCTTTGAGGTTAGATATACATGTATTTGTTTTTAAGTTGTTTTGAGCCTATTTTTGATTTGTTTGGTGAATTGAGGTGTTCGGTGTCACCGGGAAATACTTGTGAAAGTCCCTCGAGTATCACCGGCCGTTGGGATGAATTATTACTGTGGGAAGTTTTATGGGAAAGCTGAAAGTTTTGTTTTCCTCTGACAGAAAACAGTAGTGACTTTCTTCCCTAGAGAACATCAAAGTCCTTCCACAGCTGACATGAATACTAATGTACAGGTTGTATGTACCCAGGCCCTGCGTAGCCTTGACCAACGGGGTGTGTTATCTAGACCATGCTTGGGAGGGGGGGAAGGGGGGGTCACCCACTGCAAAAAAGGAAAAACTCTCCAATGTTCTGGAAATTCTGTTACTGACTCAACTATAGAGATTGGATGACAGCGCTCATTTCTTGTAATAGAGGAGGACAGATGTGTAGGTTCCATACAACACTTCTTGTCTGAATGTTGGAATGTTAGATGAAAAGAGAGGAACAAAAGTCATCCGTCAAAACTCCAAACCTATCAGATTTACCAACTTACTATACTGGGGGGGGGGGGGGCAGCCCAAGGAAGATGTATGGGGGGGGTGTATAGGAAAGGGAACATTCTAACTGTAAGCTGCTTGGTCAAATGAGAAAAGATAGCTAAAGCGATGATAGATAGATAGATAGATAGATAGATAGATAGATAGATAGATAGATAGATAGATAGATAGATAGATAGAAGAATGTAAAGAAATAAAGATAGATAGATAGATAGATAGATAGATAGATAGATAGATAGATAGATAGATAGATAGATAGATAGATAGATAGATAGATAGATAGATAGATAGATAGAAGAATGTAAGGAAAGAACATTAGATAGAAGAATGTAAGGAAAGAACGATAGATAGAAGAATGTAAGGAAAGAACGATAGATAGATAGATAGATAGATAGATAGATAGATAGATAGATAGATAGATAGATAGATAGATAGATAGAAG